>NW_016825829.1:429006-549270 GCF_001698545.2 Rhinopithecus bieti | reverse complement strand
CCAGGCGAGGTGGCGGGCGCCTGTAGTCCCAGCTACTCGGGAGGCTGAGGCAGGAGAATGGCGTGAACCCGGGAGGCGGAGCTTGTAGTGAGCTGAGATCTGGCCACTGCACTCCAGCTTGGGCGACAGAGTGAGACTCTGTCTCAAAAAAAAAAAAAAAAAAAAAAAAGAAATTAAAAAATTAACTGGGTGAGGTGGCGTGTGCCTGTGGGCCCATCTATTCTGGAGGCTGAGGTGGGAGAATTGCTTGAGCCTGGGAGGTTGAGGCTGCAGTGAACTATGATTGGGCCCCATCCCGGGTGGCGAGTGAGACCCTGTCTCAAAAAAAAGAAAAAAAAAATGCTGCTTTGCACCCCTTTCATGTCATGGTGTCATGGCTAACATAGAATGCCCTGGTTGTTTGCTGTTGGAGGGCGTGGGCCTCGGGGCTCCCTGAGGACTCCTTCCATCTTCAACTCGTTCTCTGTGCACCTGTTAGCAAGCTGTGTGTGGGCCAGTTCCTGCCATGTACCATTGTGTGGGTAAAAGTAAATAAAATGTGTACAGTGTCTGAACTGTACATATAGGGGTCCAAGAACAAAATGAATGACATGGGTTAGCTCTTTCTAATAAATGGCAAAACCAAATATTCTGATTTTCAGTTTTGTTATACTTCCATCACATGCTTTTGTTTTTTGTTTTTGTTTTTCTATTTTAGGCAGCCTTGCCTTCTCTAACAAATCCCCCTTCTCTAAGTCCCATCCGACGAAAGGGGAAGGAGAAAGAACCAGGAGAACAAGCATCTGTACCGTTGAGTCCCAAGAAAGGCAGTGAGGCCAGTGCAGGTAGGAAACAGTGCGGGGAAGGGAGGGACAGGAGTGCAGCATCTGTCATGTAGCAACATAGGATTTAAGTAACTTGGTGTTTTAGAGAAATATAATACACATCAGTAAAGTGAGAGAAGGTTTCTCCAGGTGCGGTTCAAGATATTAGAAACTAATGACTAATATACACAGACCACCTTTTGGTCTGAAGCATCTCTAAGTGCCACCTGCTGACATGCAGACCCTGCAGCCTCCAGGCTTCCAGCCCCCGCACGGAGCCTCGCTCTCCTGTGCTTCCCTGGTTGCAGGTGAGGGCTGGAGAGGCCTCCTGATTTTCAGTAAGGAAAGTGGTATAGATGCTTAGGAATAGATATAGTGGGTGAAAAAATTGATTCTGGTATGTCAAAAATTCTGATTGGAAATGGAATATTTACATTTGGAAGAGCTAAAGGAGAGAGAAAGTAGAGATAAAGTCATCTGAGTTGGAGGAGCTTAAACCATTCACAAGTTTGGAGGACTTTTTTTACACATGAAAAGGTCAGAACAGAAGGGGCTAGGATTTAGTTGTGACTGCAGTTTTTCGAATTCCCATCCATACTGCTCTTGGAGGGCAGTGGCAGGGGCAGGAGAGGAGCCTGGCAAAGCATGAAGTGACTGCTGCTGCCTCTGCTATCTGGGTCGCCTGGCTGCCTGTCTGTACCGTCTCCCTCCAAAACCCATTCTCACGCTGTCTCTTGGTGCCCAGGGGCCAGTGATGGTTCTCCCATTTGTTTTGTGTATATAGCATTTATATCAAGGCTATTTATTTATTTAGAGACAGAGTCTTGCTCTGTCGCCCAGGCTGGAGTGCAGTGGTGCAATCTCGGCTCATTGCAAGCTCTGCCTCCCAGGTTCAAGCAATTCTCTTGCCTCAGCCTCCCAAGTAGCTGGGACTACAGGTGTGCACCACTACACCTGGCTAATTTTTTGTTTTTTTTTTTTTTTTTTAGTAGAGACAGGGTTTCACCATGTTGGCCAGGATGGTCTTGATCTCCTGACCTTGTGATCTATCCACCTCAGCCTCTCAAAGTGCTGTAATTACAGGCATGAGCCACTGCACCTGGCCTATTTATTTATTTTTAATTGACAAAATTGTATATATCTATAGTATACAACATTATGTTTGAAATATGTATGCATTGGCCAGGCGCGGTGGCTCACACCTGTAATCCCAGCACTTTGGGAGGCCGAGGTGGGCAGATCATGAGGTCAGGAGTTTGAGACCAACCTGGCCAGCATGGTGAAACCCCGTCTCTACTAAAAATACCAAAAAAAAAAAAAGTGAGCTGGGCATGGTGGCGTCTGCCGGTAGTCCCAGCTACTTGGGAGGCTGAACTAAGAGAATTGCTTGAACCCAGCAGGTGGAGGTTTCATTGAGCTAAGTTCATGCCATTGCACTCCAGCCTGGGTGACACAGGGAGACTCTGTCTCAAAAAAAAAAAAAAAGAAATACATATGCATTGTGGAATGGCTAATTAACCTATGCATCACCTCACATACCATTGTTTTGTGGTGAGAACACTTAAAATCTACTCTTTCAGTGATTTTTCTGCATATGGTACATTGGTAGTAACTGCAGTCATCATGCTATACAGTAGATCTCTTGAACTCATTCCTCCTGTCTATAAATGAAACTTTGTATCCGTGACCAACACATTAAAGGTTTTTTTTCTTGAGACAGAGTCTTGCTTCTTCACCCAGCCTGGAGTGCAATGGCACGATCTCATCTCACTGCAACCTTTGCCTCCCAGGTTCAAGCGATTCTCCTGCCTCAGCCTCTCAAGTAACTGGGATTACAGGCACGTGCTGCCACACCCGGCTAATTTTTGTATTTTTAGTAGAGATGGAGTTTCACCATATTGGCCAGGCTGGTCTTGAACTCCTGACCTCAAGTGATCCACCTGCCTTGGCCTCCCAAAGTGCTGGGATTACAGGTGTGAGTCACTGCACCTGGCCTAAAGCGTTTTAAAAGATGCTCTTTTCTAAGGTTGGACTGTAATACAGGAGGAAGATTTACCTGTTGAAAAACCTCAGCCTTTACAAGTGTAAAATTATCAGTATACGACTGTCATCTTTCTGATGAATTAAATAAACTAAGGACTCCCAAGTCAAAAGTCTTCAAACTGCAGAATAGTTGTATATAGTGCTTGGCACTTTAATATTTAGTATCGGTTTAATGATAATGTTTGTGCCTTTACTGTCTTTAAAACACTTTTACATCATCCCTGTTTGATGACTTGGTGTGCTCATGAAGTTGTTGGCCACTAGGGAATCTTAGGCTTGGAGAGGTTCTGGAATTGGCCATTGGTCCTTGAATTAGCCGCTCCTATGATTCTCTAACTGATTTCTCAAAAAGCAAACAAGCAACCACAGCAAAACAGCTGTGCACACCGCTCTTCTTATTTTGTTATTGTTTTAGTACTTAGGCTGTACTTACGTTTGTTAGTCAGTTTCTCATTACTTCTAGTTAATCAAAAGGTCAGAGTTAATATTTGAGTATTTTCGTACTAGAATGCTTTAAAAAAAGTCATTATTTCCAGTAATCTCTTTAAAACTTGGCAAGTTATTTTGATCTCAAAGTTTATCTTTTGTGTGCACATTTTGAAAGCTTCTAGACAATCTGATACCTCGGGTCCTGTTACAACAAGTAAATCCTCATCACTGGGGAGTTTCTATCATCTTCCTTCATACCTCAAACTGCATGATGTCCTGAAAGCTACGCACGCTAACTACAAGGTATGGGCCTCTGCATCTTTTGAAAATATATATGCCCACATACTTATGTCTAATGGATTGTTGATGTTTTTCTTATGATTTGTAGAATGTGTAAGCCCTTTGAGATATGAGTTACAATTCGTTTTTTCAAGTTTGTCTATCTTTCAGCTTTGTTTATGATAGCTTCTATCATACAGGTGTTTTGGATTTTCATATTGTTTATAGTCACAGCTAACATTGATTACAGTGAGAGAGCTAGAATGTGCAGCCAGGTTATGGGGGAAGTGACCTCGGTGGAGTCTGGAGGGATCCGTGTACAGGCTTCTTTCCCTCCCGTGAGGCTCACACAAAAATACACCAACATGCTGGTCCTGCAGGTACCCTCTGCCTAACATGAGCCGCAATTCCAGCCTCACAGAAGAAAAGCAGGTGTTCAGCATAAACCATGTGTTTCAAATAGTCTGGGTGTGGTGAGCCACTTGTTACCAGCTAGGGAAAGTTTTTATGTCAGTGTAAGGAACTGTTGACCAGATAACTCCAAGAGCCAGCCTTTCTGTCTAGGGATGTTTTAGTTTTCTAGTTCATTTTTTTTTTTAACTTTAAAATTTTGTATTCATCTGTAATTTGTTAGATATGAAGTATGCATCTAATTTAATTTTTGTTTTTGGTTGTCCCCAATGCTATTTACAGAAGAATTTTTCTGCACTAATTGGCTTGAGTTACTTACATTCTCATAGTTCTCTAGTTTCATTTATCATTTTGTTACATCAATCTATCTGCCTGCTCATCTATTAGAAGCATCCTTTTTTTCCTTTTTTAGACAGTCTCGCTCTGTCCCCAGGCTGGAGTGCAGTGGTGCAACCATGCCTCACTGCATTCTCAATCTCCAGGGCTCAAGTGATCCTCCCACCTCACTCCTGGGTACCTGAGACTATAGGCATGTGCCACCATAGCCAGCTACTTTTTACATTTTTTGTAGAGACAGGGTCTCCCTAAGTTGCCTGGGCTGGTCTCAAGTTCCTGGCTTAAGTAATCCTTCCTCCTTGGCCTCCCAAAGTGCTGGGATTACAGGGGTGAGCAACTGCACCCGGCTAGAAGTATACTTCTTAATTATTATAGCTTCATGGTATTTATGAGGGGATCAGTTCTCCTGTTCTTTAGAATTTTCTGGATATTCTTCTTTGTTGATTTTGGGATGTGAACAATAGAATCAACTTATACCTGTAGATTAATTTAGGGAGAACTTATACCTCAGATGTTAAGTCACCCTGTCCAGAATGTGGGATGCTTTCCTATTTGTTCAAAACTTTTAAAATTACCTCAGAAGCACATGAAATTTAAAGGATTTAAAAAAATCTTCAAAGATTATTTCACATAGCTCTTGCACATTTCTTGATAAATGAATGCTCAGATATTCCTCTGTTTTTGTTACTAATAGATACTTCTCATGGTTTTTTTTTTCCCCCCTGAAAATCATTTGTCAAACTTATGTGGCTTCTTTTCTGAAGGATGTTTGATAATTTTGGAAGATATAAAAGTCTTCATATTTTACAAGGTTTGGAGTCTCTTTAAGCTGCGTGGTTCTCATGTCAGCTCCCAAAGCAGAAGACGGCATGTTGAAAAATATGCCATAGAGAATATACTTCTTTTCCACCTGTTTTTAGCTCATATCACCTTGAATTTCGGGGCACCTTTCTATGCTCCTAGTGCTTGCTGTCTGTTTATTATTTTCCTTCCTGAATACCCTGAGCTCCAGCATGTTCTGCTGTAATTCTGGCCTCCCTGGCATCTTGGACTCCTGTTTCCTTTGCTCTGTCATCCCTGCGGTCAGCTCCTGCTGCGCAGCTTCTCAGCTGAACTGTTTGGAGTGGCTGGCATGTCTTGCTGGATCTTTGAGTATCGCCTCTGGTTTCCTTGGTTCCTTCTGCTGAGTTGCTCAGCATCTCCACTCCCCATTTCTTGTGTGGCCCTTCCTGCTCTTCTCTGATTCCTTTTGTCTTCCCTGGTTTCTTGCTTTGGTTTTCAGTCTCCGCAGAACTTTTGCCACTCTTCTGAAAACCCAGAGGCTTTTTCATCTTAATTCTCATTTCGTGACCTCTTTTCCCTTATTTGAGAGCTAGATCTTCCCATGGTGAGCTTCTCTTTTTAAAATTCCATGCCTTCTTTTCCCTCCCACTTACCTGTTGTCCAGGAGAGGTCAGATTGCTGTGCGCATTGGAGGAGCACCCTTTCTCCCCTGGGCTCTTCATTTCACAGGACATCACCACATCACCTCATCCCTTGGACCCTCGGTGGTGGCGCTGCTGGGTTTTTCTTTCCTTTGGCTGGCCTTAGGGCACACCCCGGCCGGCCCTAGCTTAGTCGTGGTATTCAGATCCACTCACATTTTCAGTTTCTGTGTCTGTCTCTTGCCTGCTTCTGACTTTGCCCAGAGAAAAGCTTCTCTTTCACAGGGCTCTTAGATTTACGCTCACTGAGCACCTTCTTTCCTGAGGCAGTGTTTTTGCCAGTATTTATTTTCCTAGTCAGTCTCGCCTTACCTTTCTTGTTATACATGATGTCTTTGGTCCTGACCCATTCTCTGAGTCTGTAAAATAGAATTGCTGTATAATTTAATTACATGAAATCCTTTAGAATCTTAATATATCTTACACCAGGTGTAATATTTTATTATATCCAAATTGAACAACCCTATGTGAATTTGACAGTGATTTCTCCTAGGGATCCTAATGTATAAGGAATAGGACTTTGTATTTTCTGTTTTTTGATATACCACATACCAGATACTGATTATGATGGACATTTAACCCTTTTTTTCTCATTATGAAAGAAAGTTAGGAATTACATCTTTCAGTAGTGCCAGTGTAACCTGAAAGATGCCTTTGAAAGAGTAGTTTTTGTATAGCTATCTGAAAGGAATTTCTTTCCAAGATATTTTCCCAGTGCTGACAACAAACACGCAGACGTACCCTACAAGGTCAACGTACAGCACCGCACAGTGGAGGCATCTGCCGCAGCCGTGAATGTTTGTATCTTTGGTTGTACTTTACGAGATCTTGACAGGGCCAGTAACCGTGTGTTCTCTCCTTCACCTTCTCAAGGTCACCTTGGATCTTCAGAACAGCACGGAAAAATTTGGAGGGTTTCTCCGCTCAGCCTTGGACGTTCTCTCTCAGATTCTAGAGCTGGCCACACTGCAGGACATTGGGAAGGTTTGTGTCTTGTTTTGACGTGCGTCCTCTGGGCTGAGTTGGTCTAGGATGGAGTCCGGTTCTCCAGGGTGCCTCGGGGAGACTCCTCCCTGCGCCACGGACTTGCATCACAGGACCCGAGTCTGACTCTGCCTTAGCCATGAAGTTTGGGGGGAAGGTTCTATTTGTATTCTATTTTTGTCTGTTATCACATATTAGCTTAGACCCAGTTTAGTTTAGAAAATTAGTGGGTTTAAAAATGTGCTTATAGAGTCCTTTATTTCTTAATTTGACCTTTTCAAGTGGAAAGGGGCAAAACAGACAGATGGGGGGGGCGGGAGGTGTGACTTGCTCTTTTGTGCCTGAGGAAGTAACAGAGCTGGGGTTAACAGTTACATTCTTTAGTTTTGTGTCCAGGAATTTCCCCTGCCGCACCCCTAGTTGATAGCAAAAATGTTCAAAACTATAGGAAAGTTAGAATGCTGTGGTAAACACTCTATTATGTACGCACAACCCAGCTTCTGCAGTTGTTTGCGTTTGGCTAGGTTTCCTTTCTATGTATATAGCCATCTCTCCATTTACCAGTACATCTTACTTTATAATGCATTTTAAAAGAAGTGACAGATGCCTCCCCCCACCAAATGTGTGTCTTCACGTGAAATACAGTATGTCTAATGCCCTTCATTTGTTCTTATGTCTTTGAATCTTTTTATCTGGACATGCACACAAGGGTACCTAGTTTTAATCGTTACATATGTTCGTGCTTCTTCTCTGTTATTCCTCATGTTTTTCCCATATATCTATTTAGTGTGCGCAGTTGTCATTTTTAATGGCTATTAGTGTCCTGCTGTGTTGATACTCCAGTGTTCCCTCAGAGTAAAACTTGTTGAGACTTCAGTAATGTCACCTGCTCGGTGAGACTTTCCTGGCCATCCTTTCAAAACTTGCTTCTCTCTGTACTCTCTTTTCCTTTTCATTTTTCTCTTTGACCCATAGCATCATCTAACAGTCAACCTTTAAATAAATAAATAAAGACTTTAGAGAAATGTCCAAATACATGGAGTCAGTTTGGGAATGAGAAATGAGGATTATAATCTGGGATGCATGGCATGTCTGGCTGCCAGTGCCTCTGGTGAAGGAAGGGTAAAGGGAAGCTCTTATTATCAGAAAGGGAGAGAATCATATAAGCTCCCTGGAAGCAGAGTTCTTTGGCTCCAGAGGCTGAAAGCCAGAGTTGTCGTCATTCACTGGTGGAATTGTAGGTGCCGGGCAGGTGTTGAGTTGAGAGTATTTTAACTGAATTGCTGCAGTCCTCCAGAATGGCTAGTGATAAATCTGGTCATAGAAACATGTATTCACGTGGAACACGCAAGCCATGCACAGCAGATGTGTAAAGGATGTATGGGAAGGATTTCTTCTAGGGTTGTTGGAAAGTCTTTGGAAACAGCTCTAACCTGGGGCACATAAGCATGAACCCCATCTCCCTTTGTGCCTTCCTAGTTCAGTTTTGTCTGGGTCTGACAAAGTGATTTTATCCCTGTATCTGCAACTTTCACAAAACATACTATTTATTTTACTTCCTTGTCTTTTCAGTGCCTATAGCAGTGCCTGGAAGATTGTGGAATTTAGTGAACATTTGTTGAATGAATAGATGTTCTTGTTAAAAATGAGTTTTAGTGTCTCATTTATCTTACATCCACACTGTGGTGGAGCCATATTAGCCCATTTGACACCATAACTCGAAGCTGAAAGATGTGACATTCTCGGGGCCAGATAAGTCAGTGGCAGAGCCTGAGTTAAGTCTCAAAGATTTTCTTTTTTCTTTTTCTTTTTTGGTGGCTAACTTCGGTTTTATTTTTATTTATTTATTTATTTTTATTATACTTTAAGTTCTGGGTTACATGTGCAGAACGTGCAGTTTTGTTATATAGGTATACATGTGCCATGATGGTTTGCTGCACCCATCAACCTGTCACCTACATTAGGTATTTCTCCCTAGGGATAATGTTGTCCCTTCCCTAGTCCCCTCACCCCCGACGGGCCCCGGTATGTGATGTTCCCCTCCCTGTGTCCATGTGCTCTCATTGTTCAGCTCCCACTTGTGAGTGACAACATGCACTGTTTGGTTTTCTGATCTTGTGATAGTTTGCTGTGAGTGATGGTTTCCGGCTTCATCCGTGTCCCTGCAAAGGACATGAACTCATCCTTTTTTATGGCTGTATAGTATTCCATGGTGTATATGTGCCACATTTTCTTAATCCAGTCTATCATTGATGGACATTTGGGTTGGTTCCAAGTCTTTGCTGTTGTGACTAGTGCCACAATAAACATACGTGTGCATTTGTCTTTATCGTAGAATGATTTATAATCCTTTGGGCATATGCCCAGTAATGGGATTGCTGGGTCAAATGGTATTTCTAGTTTCTAGATCTTTGAGGAATTGCCACACTATCTTCCACAATGGTTGAACTAATTTACACTCCCACCAACAGTATAAAAATGTTCCTATTTTTCCACAACCAGCATCTGTTGTTTCATTAATTTTAATGATCGCCATTCTAGNATATTAGCCCATTGTCAGATGGATAGATTGCAAAAATTTTCTCCCATTCTGTGAGTTGCCTGTTCACTCTGATGATAGTTTCTTTTGCTGTGCAGAAGCTCTTTAGTTTAATTAGATCCCATTTGTCAATTTTGGCTTTTGTTGCCATTGCTTTTGGTGTTTTAGACATTAAGTCTTTGCCCATGCCTATGTCCTGAATGGTATTGCCCAGGTTTTCTTCTAGGATTTTTATGGTCCTAGGTCTTATGTTTAAGTCTTTGATCCATCTTGAGTTGATTTTTGTATAAGGTGTAAGGAAGGGGTCCAGTTTCAGTTTTCAGCATGTGGCTAGCCAGTTTTCCCAACACTGTTTATTAAATAGGGAATCTTTTCCCCATTGCTTATGTGTGTCAGGTTTGTCAAAGATCAGATGCTGGTAGATGTGTGGTGTTATTTCTGAGGCCTCTGTTCTGTTCCATTGGTCTCTATATCTGTTTTGGTAACATACTGTTTTGGTTACTGTAGCCTTGTAGTATAGTTTGAAGTCAGGTAGCGTGATGCCTCCGGCTTTGTTCTTCTTGCCCAGGATTGTCTTGGCTATGCAGGTTCTTTTTTGGTTCCATATGAAGTTTAAAGTAGTTTTTTTCCAATTCTGTGAAGAAAGTCAGTGGTAGCTTGATGGGGATAGCATTGAATCTATAAATTACTTTGGGTAGTAAGGCCATTTTCACAATATTGATTCTTCCTATCCATGAACATGGAATGTTTTTCCATTTGTTTGTGTCCTCTCTTATTTCCTTGAGCAGTGGTTTGTAGTTCTCCTTGAAGAGGTCCTTCATATCTCTTATAAGTTGTATTCCCAGGTATTTTATTTTCTTAGTAAAGCAGTTGTGAATGGGAGTTCACTCATGATTTGGCACAATCTTGGCCCACTGCAACCTTTGCCTCCTGGATTCAAGCGATTCTCCTGCCTCAGCCTCCAGAGCAGCTGGGATTACAGGCACCCGCCACCACGCCTGGCTAATTTTTTGTATTTTTAGTGGAAACGGGGTTTCACCACATTGGCCGGGCTAGTCTCGAACTCCTGACCTCGTGATCCACCTACCTCAGCCTCCCAGAGTGCTGGGATTACAGGCTTCAGCAACTGCGCCCAGCTGGATTTTCAGATCTCCCTCTCTTTGCCCTAAACCACTGTGCTTAATAAGTCTTTAGTGGCCAGCAGTCTCCATGTGTAACATATTGTAGCAAAGTGGAAAATATTACATGTTTTAAATTTGAATGTGAGATATACTAAAATAAAAATCATCTAAATGAGATTCTTTAAATAATAAGATTTTCTTTTTTGTATGTGGGTTTTTTTTAACATTATTATTATGACTGTCATATATAGAAATGTCTGTTTTTCAACGACAGTCAGTGAATGTATCAAATGCTGCCTTATCCAAATAATTAAAGTAAATGATTAACAAGTCACAATTTAGTGAAGATTGATGTTAGTTGATCTTTATATTCCTGAATTAGCCACATGGTTGTGTGTGTGTGTATATATGTTTAAAGGTACATATAGATAATAAGCTCATCTCTGAAAATTTTTACATTTGGCATAAGAATAACTGGATAATTAAGCATCTTATTCTCTGGCCTGTGTCTTTACAGTTAAAGGTAGATTTACTCACCTCTCCTTTTTTGTTTTTCTAAGTTCATCTTTTTTGCTGTTTCATGACGGAGGCCCATTTTACCTTTCTCGTATATCCTTTTGTTTGTACTTTGGAAGCCTCACCTGCTTAATTGTTGAGTTTTTATCTGTGGTCTTTTAGAGAAGGATGTGTAGGGTAGAAGCTTTCACAGGTTCTTCTTTGCACTTGGCCCTTGACTGTTTTGAGGAATCTCCCTCACTCACTCACAGCATAGCAAGGTTTGAGATCTCTTCTGCCACACAGCAGTTCTGAGGCAGCTGGAAAGATATGCAGATGCTCGGATTGTCAGGCCAGCCTTGAGATATACAAACTACTGAGCCTTATCTGTGACCTTGCTTAGGTGAAGGCATCAGAGCCCCTGCACCGACATGTGTAGGCCTCTGGATGTGTGCGGAGCTGGGTGTTGGGGTCTGAGCACAAGTGTAGCTGGAGAGGTGAGCTTGATGTGGTGTTGGGTATGAGCAAGTTTTCTTCAGACTTCTGTGAGTTTACCTCGTTCCAGGATTTAAAGGCACAGAGACCTTAGAATTAAAATAGAATCATTTTCTTTTTCTAAATAGCAACACTAGGAATAAAAAATAATAATTCCACATTCTTTACAGGTAATGTTTTGTTTTTCTTGTCTTCTAATCCTTATTTATTCCATACTTATTTTATATGTATTTGAAATGTATTATGTGTTGGAGTTTTCTTTTTGCATTGTATTATACACGGTTTTTCATGTAACTCCTTAGTGTTCCATTTTATATGTTTTGTCTGGTTTATTTTAAGACTTTATCAGCAAATCGGGAAACTGTCTCTACAAAACAAAACAAAACAAAACAAAATAGTTGGCCGCAGTGGCATGCGTCTGTGGTCCCAGCTACTCGGGGCTGAGGTGGGAGGATTGCCTGAGCCCGGGAGGTTGAGGCTGCAGACAACCATGGTCGTGTCACTGCACTCCAGCGTGGGTGACAGACTTTATACTGTCTGTTTGGGGTGATTTGGTAATGATATGCCCTGATATAGTTTTTTATAACTTGTGTTTCTTGTGTCTGGGTTTATTGAGCTTGGGTCTGTGGCTTCATAGTATTTTTAAAGTTTGGAAAATTTTAGGGCATTATTTCTCCAAAGATTTTTTTCTGCCCTGTTCCCCTCCTTTGTTTCCTCTCTTAAATGGGCTGTGATTTCCTGAGTGATTGCTTAGTGTTGTCCCATAGCTTATTGATGCTCTTTTCAGTGTTTTATGTGTTTTCTGTTTTGTATAGTTTCTATTATTGTGTTTGCAAGTTCTCTAATCTTTTCTTCTACGGTGTCTACTGTGTTGTTTATCTGTTAATCTGTTGTTAATCCTGTCCAGCGTTTTTTTTTTTTTTTTTTTTTTTTTTTTTTAAACAGTCTCACTCTGTTGCCCATGCTGGAGTTGAGTGGTGCGATCTCGGCTCACTGCAACCTCCACCTCCCAGGCTCAAGTGATTGTTCTGCCTCAGCCTCCCAAGTAGCTGGGACTACAGGCACGTGCCACCACACCTAGCTAATTTTTGTATTTTTATTAGAGATGGGGTTTCACCATGTTGGCCAGACTGGCCTTGAACTCCTGATCTCAGATGATTCGTCCACCTCAGCCTCCCAAAGTGCTGGGATTATAGGCATGAGCTACCTTGTCTGGCCCCTGTTCAGTGTATATCACTAATTGTGTTTTTATCTCTATAAGTTTGATTTAGGTCTTTTAAAAATTTCTCCCTGTGTCTCTACTTAGCTTTGTGAACACAGTTGTAATAACTGTTTTAATGTCTTTCTCTGCTAGTTCTAAGATCTTCTAATAACTTCCCAGTTCTCGGTGTTTTTGGTTGGTCGATTGATACTCCTTGTTGTGGATTGTGCTTTCCTGCCTCTTTGCATGGCTGCCAATTTTTGGTTGGATGCCCAATCTTGTGAATTTTACTTTGCTGGATGCTAGACATTTTTGTGTTTCCATATATCTTCTTGAGTTTTGCTCTGAGGTTAGTTGAGTTACATGTAGATGGTTTACTCTTTTGGGTCTTGCTTTATATTGAGTACTCTACCTAATGAACCAGAAAGTTCGGGTTTTCCAATCTGCCTGCTGAGAACAGTGACTGTTTCTAGCCCTGTGCGAGTGCCGAGTGCCGCTCCCTCTGATCCTTTCCGATGCTTCCCTCTGTGGCCTCAGGGAGTTTTCTCACATACACAGTTCTGCTGAATACTCGAGGGGGACTTTCCCCAGATCTCCAAGGCTCTCCCTATCTTGCTCTCTCTTCTCTGGTGCTCTGTCCTATAAGCTGTGGCTGTCTTGGTCTCCTTATATTCTCAGCACCTCTTCAGTTCAGAGGGTTGCCTGTGCCTCCTCCTTATGCCACAGCCTAGGAATTCTCTCAAAGCAATGAGGTGGGGCAGCTGTGGGGCTCACTTTGTCTCTCATCTCCCAGGGATCACTGTCCTTCATGGCTGATGTCCAGTGTCTTGAGGACTCTGGGTTTTGTCTGTTTTGTTTTTTGGTTGGCTTTGTTTATTTCAGACAGAAGGGTAAACCCAGTCCCTCACTCTCATTGTGCTCAGTACTGGAAGTCTCGCTCTGTTATATTGGATATTAGTATTTGTAGCAGAGCCCTGGTTCCCTGGTACTTGGGGAGCTCTTGAAAGGCCAGAAACAGCATGCTTTCTCACCTTTTCCAGGGCTTCCGTTTCTGGTGCACACAAAGCATTCCATACATATTTGTTAAAGTTCTTTGTTAGCCAAATAGTGATTCACAGGCTCTATTTGTAATTTTTTCAGTAAGCATGTATTAGATATCTGCTGGGAGCTAGTAAAAACAAAAAGTGACATGTGACAAATTCAATTCTGACCAGAACAACCTTAAACATTTAGAATATAATTTGAGTAAATCAGAATTTTAAAAATGTGTGGCCCTTGAATATTTGAAACCAACAAGAATCTATTGCTTATTAGTAGAGGATATTTTGTCAAACAAGTGGAGAGAGAGGCATTTTCAGTCTAACTGATATTGGCTTTTAGCAGCTGATGGAAACTGGTTCATGATTAGCCAGGCAGTGGTGAAACAGGCTGTGCATTCTGAATGCCTAGATTGGTGGCACTCTTTGAGTTAGCATCTTCTTCTTTCTTCTTTTTTTTGAGATGGACTTTCACTCCTGTTGCCTAGGTAACAACTCCAGGGCAATGGTGCCATCTCGGCTCACTGCAACCTCTGCCTCCCTGGTTCAAGCGATTCTCCTGCCTCAGCCTCCCAAGTAGCTGGGATTACAGGTGTGCACCACCACGCCTGACTAATTTTGTATTTTTAGTAGAGATGGGGTTTCACTATATTGGTCAGGCTGGTCTTGAACTTCTGACTTCAAGTGATCCACCTGCCTCGACCTCCCAAAATGCTGGGATTACAGGCGTGAACCACCACTCCCAGCCCCTTCTTGATTCTTGTAAAGGACATTGGGTGCTGTATATCTTGTTATAGATGTTGATAAAAATGCTTGTGAGAATAGTAACGTTAAGGTAGTTGTTTGGTCATTTTTGCATATCACTATAAGATAATTCTAGGACTGATTTGTGGTAAATCACACATTGCTGTATCATAGTTGTGTTCACTGAACATGTTCAGGGGCTCTACAGATGCAGGGCTCTTAGCTGCTTTGCACACTTCTGAATTCCTGCCCTGAGAACAGGACTGGATACCTAGTAGACAATAGGTATTTGATAACAGTTTAATGAATTAATGAGTGAATGAACAGATACGTAGATATATGAAAGAATGGTTGTAATGTATATAACTTGGATTTCAAGACTTACTGACTCTGTTCAAATAAGAAATGGAAAACTTTCCTCTGATCTTCCTCCACTATTTATACTATTTAAATGGAAGTTATCTTGTACCTTTGATTTCTGTCTAGGATTCGTACAATAATGGGTCATCTCTGAGTCACTTACCGTCTCACTGTTCTTTCCACAGTGTGTTGAGGAGATCCTAGGATACCTGAAATCCTGCTTTAGTCGAGAACCAATGATGGCAACTGTTTGTGTTCAACAAGTAAGAGCTTCATTCTTTTCCTATTCTGTTAAGACTTTCAGGTATGACGACAAAATGCTGCTGCTCCTTAAGAAGCAGGTGCTGGTGGCGTAATCAGCTGGGAGGATTGTGGGGTCCAGCATAGCACTTTTTGGCTCATTCCATGATTGAGCCAAGAGGCCGACCTTCCCATCATTCCCTAGGAGGACGAGGTCTGTCACTGTGGAGAGCACAGGACATCAGAAGCTCCCCTGCAACCTCACTGGTTAACTTCCAGTCCCTCAGGGTTTTTGTTTAGCATGCTCAACCTCATTTAGAATCGCAAGGAAACCCAAAACTCTTATTTAAGCACTTCATACAATATCTCGCCGAGGTAATAATAGTGATTCACAGGAAGAATTTCACATTGTGAATCTTTGCTAACGTATCCAATTATTTACAGATGGATTTGATATTTGTGTGGGAGATTCTTAAAGTGTTGTTCATGCCACGTTGTTTGTGCTTCAATTTTTTCACCTTAGTTGTTGAAGACTCTCTTTGGGACAAACTTGGCCTCCCAGTTTGACGGCTTATCTTCCAACCCCAGCAAGTCACAAGGCCGAGCACAGCGCCTTGGCTCCTCCAGTGTGAGGCCAGGCTTGTACCACTACTGCTTCATGGCCCCGTACACCCACTTCACCCAGGCCCTCGCTGACGCCAGCCTGAGGAACATGGTGCAGGCGGAGCAGGAGCACGACACCTCGGGGTAACAGTTGTGGCAAGAATGCTGTCGGTGGTGGAAGCACAAAAGAGCAAGCAGGAAATACTTTGTAAAAGAATAAAAATGAAAAATGTTAGCCAACATCTTCTAATAGTCTGCTGTATTCAAAGAACTCTAGGAAATATGGTTGATGCAAAGATGATTTAAGGCATAGCCCGGCCTTTCAAGAAGTGTGTGGCCAGTGAGTGAGATGGGCTTGGGACTTACACATGTCAGAGGTGGGGGTAGAGGAGGAGGAACACTGAGTGGGCTGAGAAGCAGCCAGCTTTCATTGCCAAAGTGTGTCAGCAAACCAGAATGCAGTTCATAATGTCCCCATCCGTTCAAAGCACAGGCCCTGTAGAGTGGTGTGGCATGTGTTGGTGGCACTTTTCAGGCCTGTAACAAGGATGAAAGAACAGCTTCATTGCAGCACAGTAGTGCTGGTATTCAGAGGTGTGAAGGTCATAGAAGCGTCTTGGATATATTACCTTGTGTTTTATCAACTTGATAACTAGAAATCTCTTTTTACTTAAATTTATGTTTGTGTCTTTAATGCCTGGAATACACGACTTCTTAAATTGCCATAAGTATCAACAGGTATTTGAGTTACTAATCTGTATAGTAGCAATAATAGAATTCCTTGTTTTTCCTTTTATAAATGTAACGATTAAATAGCTACAATTGAAACACTAGAGTCAGGAGGCAAGGAAAATACCCATGTTCCAGGCTGTATGTTAGTGATGTACTTACTGTATATTCCAGTTTCAGGAGTAAGTCTGTTTCAATGCTTTCTGTAACCATTTGGGGTATTAATAAGCATGTGAGTGTATGCATGTTTGGGTTAATTTCATATATGTTTCTTAGAAAGGATATCATTGATGTAAATATTTTCAAGGCTTGACCTCCAAAAAAACATGTGATTTCTTCTAAATTACTGATCTTTTAAATGACCTTCACCTTTCTCTCAAGTCTCACTTAAGACTGGGCTGAGTAGTCAGTTTCCTGTAGCAGTGAAAAGCTCAGACTTGAGTAGCCTTCTACAGGTGATGAGACTTGATGGCTGTCAGGCAGCTGTAAACTCTAAAAAGAGTGTCATTATCTCGAGAGGGTGATGCTGCCACACTGAGTGGTCTTTCAAGTTGTTTCTCAGTCTGACATGTTCTGATCATGTGAATGTGAAATTGGTTTGAACAGGAGTATATCTGAGTGCAGAGGAGATTATTTAAATATATTCTCATTGTCTGCTTCCCTTCTATTCCCATTTGGCAGATGGTTTGATGTCCTCCAGAAAGTGTCTACCCAGTTGAAGACAAACCTCACAAGTGTCACAAAGAGCCGCGCAGATAAGGTAAATGGTGCCGTTTGTGGCATGTGAACTCAGGCGTGTCAGTGCTAGAGATGAAACTGGAGCTGAGACTTTCCAGGTATTTTGCTGGAAGCTTTTGGTTGAAGGCTCACTTATGGATTCTTTCTTTTTTTTTTTTTTATAGAATGCTATTCATAATCACATTCGTTTGTTTGAACCTCTTGTTATAAAAGCTTTAAAACAGTACACGACAACAACATCTGTGCAGTTACAGAAGCAGGTTTTAGATTTGCTGGCGCAGCTGGTTCAGTTACGGGTTAATTACTGTCTTCTGGATTCAGATCAGGTTTGTGGCTTTTAATCTTTCATCCATCATACCTGTTCCTAATTTAGTACAAATTAACCTAAAAGACACTGAAATCTACCTTAAAGAAATGTGAACTGTGTTTCCCCACCCCCCATCAATTGCTGCTGCTTATGTTTTTCACGCACTTAGCTAGTACAAGGCCCGGGGCATAGCCAGCCTCAGCAAGTCAGCATCCTTGCCCCAGCTCCCTGGACTCAAGGCTAACCTGGGGTTGGCTGTTAGGGATTTCCAAAGGTTTGTCCCATCTACTCGCCTCTCCTCCAAAATAAGTTTGAATTTAAATTGTGAGATATAATTAAGATTTATTGTTTGGGGAATATTTTTGCAAAATCTAGAGAGTTAGTTTAAATGGATTATCAATTATTAGTATAATTGATCATCTGCAGTTTCAGGCTATCTAACAAGTTAACTTACCTCTTTAAAAAGGAATGGAATTTAGCTGGACAGTAACTGAGACCCACACTCCTGGAGTCCACGTGGGGGCTGTGTGGCTCTGCACAAGCATTTGCACTCTTCCCCTCTTGGCTGCATTGCCTTCCTCCTGCAGTTGCTGTGGGCACCAGATTCTGGCTAGTCATGTCCCTTCATGATGCACAGTTTCCTCAAGATTCGTGCCAGTTAAATCACTGCCTTTTCGTCGTCAAAATTTAACTGTCATTTTTGAGCCATGATCTTGGGCTACTTCCTTATGTGGGGTAGGAATATTTCTGAGATAGAAATATTACACTTCTCTGTTTCCTTCTAGACATAAATCTGTTAATCCTGTCTGTACTGTTACTCATCTGAAAGGGTCTGTTTCCCTAGGAGAACTGAGGGCACGCGGTCAACACTGATTTCCCACCATGGGTATTGGGGTGGGGTCTGCTTTTTTTTTGTTTTGTCTTTTTGTTGTTGAGACGGAGTCTTGCTCTGTCACGCAGGCTGGAGTGCAGTGGTGCCATCTTGGCTCACTGCAACCTCCACCTCCCGGGTTCACGCCATTCTTCTGCCTCAGCCTCCCAAGTGGCTGGGACTACAGGCACCCACCACTTTACTTGGCTTATTTTTTGTAGAGAACGGGTTTCACCATGTTAGCCAGGATGGTCTCTATCTCTTGACCTCATGATCCACCTGCCTCGGGCTCCCAAAGTGCTAGGATTACAGGCGTGAGCCACCGTGCCGGGCCTGGGGTCTGCTTTTAATGAAAGAGGCGTCAAGGGGTGGGCTTTTGCCTTGGCCTGATGCTTTGAACCTTCGTTCACAAAACCTATCTGAAGAAAATCCGTCTCAATGGGCCATTGCTCTCCTCAGGAAACATGCATTGGGAACTTCTTTTCGTTTCCTTTGACACTAGGAGGCTGCCTGGGGAGAAGCGCTGGTCTATGGCTATGGGCAAGCAGGGGCTGAGAGGAACAGGCTCTCAGTGGGGTGGGGTACCCCAAGGGAAGCCAGAACCCTGATTTGTTCCATTCTAGTGAGAACAAAGACTGCAGTCTACCTTTTCTTCAGAATTTCCCAGTTCTAACTGGGCATGGTGGCACACCTCTGTAGTCCCAGTTACTGAGGAGGCTGAGGCGGGAGGATCACTTGAGTCCAGGAGTTTGAGTCCAGCCTGCACAACATGGCAAGTCCTGTCTCTAAAATAATAGTAATAATCATAATTTCTAGTTCTGGCCGGGCACAGTGGCTCATGCCTGTAATCCCAGCACTTTGAGAGGCCGAGGCAGGTAAATCATTTGAGCTCAGGAGTTTGAGAACAGCCTGGCCAACATGATGAAACCCCATCTTTACTAAAAGTACAAAAATATTAGCTGGGTGTGGTGGCAGGTGCCTGTAATCCCAGTTACTTGGGAGGCTGAGGCAGGAGAATCACTTGAACCTGGGAGACAGAGGTTGCAGTCAGCTGAGATTGCCACTGTCCTCCAGCCTGGGCGAGACAGAGCGAGACTGTGTCTCAAAATAATAATAACAACCTGTGGTTCTGACTCATCATGGGTAGGAACTGATTTTCTCATGTGGTAGTTACAGACTATGGTCTCCTTGGGCCTGTCTTTAGTAGGGAAAAAAGGCAACTCCCCACTCTAACATAAAATAGGTGGACTTGAGTGTTTTATCAAATTCTTTCTTTAGTTGTTCTACTGGAGCTTTTTCTTCAATGTAGAATACTCTTTGTTGCTTTATTATATTTGTCTGCAATCTCCATGTGATACTTCCATGTTGAGGGAGGACAGCCTCGAGGCTCCCCCGTGCTGCCCGCGGCCCTGCAGGCATGTGGAATTCATCTTTGGCCTGTGCTTTCTTCTGGGTCCCGGTGCCCCTGCCTGTGAGGCTCATGTCCAGCTTCCCCTTTGTGGTGGCGTGAGGTCATTCCTGCTGTGAGCGCTCTGGTTTCATGTTTGTTCCGATTGCCTTTCATCAACCGATCGCCTTTCTCCCAGTTCTTAAGATTTAATACAGTGACAGTTTTATGAACAAGAACAGAACTAGAACAGACAAGCCATTGAACTCTGTGCTGATAATGATTTACCGAGCACCTGCTGTATGTTTGCATTCCGCGCAGAGGCTCTGAGAAAGCTGGGCCATGTGCTCCATGCTTTATCAGTGGAAGCTCCTCATCAGGTTGGGAAGGCTGACAGCTGCGTGGCATACCAGTGTGACAAAGCTGGCTCCCGTGCAGCCCCTGCGTGTTGCCTCTCAGATGGTGGGAGGAAGAAGGTCGACTCCTTTGGGGATCTTATTACCAAACCAGTTTCAGGGAATCTGCTACCCTGTCTGCCATTGATGGGAACAGATGAGTCCCCAAGGTGTACTTTTGGGTATTGTCTGATGTCTCTTGGAATTTATTATTTGTTTTTCCAATGAGGTTTCACCTCAGTGTATAGTAAAGTTGTTGAGGGGATTCCTGGATGTGTTCTACAGTTATCTAGGCTGATTTCAGAATAGAGTTGTGCTTATAGTCAAAAATTTGTCAGCTGTCAAGAAATTTATTTAAAATTTATGCAGATAAGCAGGAGGAAAAGAAACCTGGTTTTTACATTTTAATCCTATTATTGATGTAAAATTTTACTTTCCTTCTCGTAGGTGTTTATTGGCTTTGTATTGAAACAGTTCGAATACATTGAGGTGGGCCAGTTCAGGTAATAGCATTTTGTTATTTTAGATTTTTTTCTCCTTCTTGTGTACTTACATGTAATTTAGGTTATTAAGATGAATGTTTAAACTACTGTTAGGCATTTTTGCTGTTTTCTTTAAATGGAAATCTGATTAACATGCTGTGCATTTTGCTTCTCTTAAAATTAATGTATATCTCAAGACTTGTTTGGAAGTAGTTATATATCTGAAAATTCCATATGTTGTCAGTTTTCATTGCACATTTCAAAGCATTTAATTATGTTGACAGATGGCGAAATGAAATCTCATGGTGGAGCACTAGTTTTAAATCGTCTTAGAGAAATCACTTTTTATATAAGGTTGTCTTTAGTAATTATTATGCACTTGTATTCTCTGCAGCTTTTTCTTGCTAGATGTTGAGGTTTTAATACTTCTTGCTAGTCCATTACAGGTTTATAATTATTGAAAGTTAAAATTCTTTAGTACCTGAAATACTTAATAAATACTGTAGTTAGGAAAACTTAGTGCAGAAGGAAAGTGTTCCCAGATTCCCTGGGGTCTGGAAATATAGTGTTTGTTCTAGTCACGTGACACCTCCACTGTGTTTTGGGGCAAGTTACTTTTTCTCTTTTGAGTTTCAGTTTCTACAAGAGCAAAGGGGCAGAGGAGAGCTAGGAAGATTGTAGCTGCTGTGCCTTTGTGCCGTCAGGTGCCTTCTACCTGCTCCCTCCGAACCTCTACACCTGTCCCAGCTCTGCACAAGGGCACAGATGGGATGCACTGTAGCAGGGATGGGGTTAGAGTAGATCACTGACACCTGTTAGCTTAATGTGCCCTCATGAATTATTTTATGTTGCTTATATTGATATGTATCTTGATTTTAAAAGAAAGGTCTAAATGGATGTTTTTGTTTCTAGGGAATCAGAGGCAATCATTCCAAATATCTTTTTCTTCTTGGTATTACTGTCTTATGAACGCTATCATTCAAAACAGATCATTGGAATTCCTAAAATCATTCAGCTCTGTGATGGCATCATGGCCAGTGGAAGGAAGGCTGTGACACACGGTAATGGGACACATCTTTCACTGTCGTCTTCGGTGTCACGATGTGCTTGGCAGTGTTCGTTTTCATACACCCACTTTCAACTTTGTCAGTGGCAGCTGTGTGCTTCTCAGGCTCTGCATATGTGCCTGTGTGTCTGTGTATGTGAAT
Source organism: Rhinopithecus bieti (assembly GCF_001698545.2). Lineage (NCBI taxonomy): Eukaryota > Metazoa > Chordata > Mammalia > Primates > Cercopithecidae > Rhinopithecus > Rhinopithecus bieti. The sequence continues at coordinate 527,549 of NW_016825829.1, read as the reverse complement.
GTACTGGTTAGAGACGTTTCAAAACAGAAGAGAGCATGTTCTTTACTCTCAGCAATTTGTAATCTTCTCAGGGAAAAAAAATTCAAGAAACAGTAAGATAGCCTAAGGTACAGACAGATTCTGAATATAAAGTTCCTGTTCATTCACACGAAACACTAAAAGTTCTTCACCTGATCTTAGGCAAAAGGCCGAGAAGCGATGAAACACTAAAAATTCTTCAGTCGAATTTGTCGTGAATTAAATTTTGATCTCTCATCCAGGTGGTATTGGAGATGCAGTTTGACTTGGGTTCAGGGCTTTCTGTCCTGCCTGATGATTTTGCTGGAGCTTAACTAAAGACAGGACTCCAGGAGACGGCCAGCTGTGCAAGCCCCAGCCTGTGGAAGGAGCTAGCCTGGTTTTATGAATGAGCTGTCAGTCTTTCTTTGGGCTTTTTGAACTGGTCTTCTAGCATTGCCCTATTGACCCTCCCTGACTCCTTTGCTGGAATCCGTAGGCCTTTGAACTTTGACAGGGACACATCCTAAGACCCTTGCAAACCCCTAGATGTGAGAATGGCACTACTACATAGAGTCTTTTCCACTCAGCGTGTGTGCAGAAGAGCGTCAACCATGCTGTGTGGCGAGGCAGGGCCTTGGCTGACCTCTCAGTCAAGGCCTTCGCTTTACGTAGCTACGCCAGTTAGTCTTTGCCATGGCTTCACAAAGGCTTCAGATTCACACTGCCAAAGTATAGATTATTAAAGGCATAGGTGTTTGGTTTCCCGGACTTGGAGGGTCTTTGGACGGAAAATCAGTAGGCAGCCAAACCCAGTACTTTGCACTGGGAAGCTTGGTCATCTGTGAGAGGGTCAGAGAGGATACCCATGCGTGCGTGCCACCAAAGGGTCAGTGAGTCTCAGGGCTCTGTGTGCATGTCTCAGGGCTGGAGAGAGTGTGTCACTGAGAGGTCAGAGTGTTTGTGCGTGTGTGTCAAAGAGGGTTGCAGTGTGCCCTTCACTGAGGGGTCAGAGGGTGCCTCGCGTGTGTGTGTATGTGTGTGCATGTCACTGGGGGTCAGTGAGTGTTCTTGTGTGTGCATGTCACTGAGGGGTCAGAGTGTGCCTCTGTGTGTGTGCTCGTCTGTGTGCGTGTCACTGAGGGGTCAGTGTTCCTGTGTGCGCATGACATTGAGGGTCAGAGTGTACCTGTGTGCCAGTGAAAGGCATTTCTTATTTTTTTTTTTGTATGTGGTCATAGTAGACCAATTAATTTATTTTGACTCCTGTTTTAGACCAAATAAGACCTGGGGGAAAGTCCCTTATCTATCTAATGAGAGAGTGAGTTTACTTAAAAAAGCATAATAATCCAATGGCTTTGACTAAATGTATTATGTGGAAGTTTTTATTGTCTTTTCAGAGAATCAAATAGATTATTCTCAAGACCAGGAATGTTGCTGTTTTGGTTATTTGGAAAGTTTTATCATTTTCAAATTGACTTTTGAATTTGAGTCACCTTTTTTCAGAAGTGGTGTTAAATTACAGGAGCCCTAGGTTTTTTTTCTTTTTTTAGAAGCCATCACAAAATGATCAGTGTTCAGAGGAAAAGCTTTGATCTTCCACAATGGTATAATGATTGATAACCTTAATTCATCTCTTACCATAAACCAAGTATGTGTAAGGGTTTTCTTTATTTCTTGATATCATTTTGTAGATGTTGAGAGCAGTTTTCCAAATGTAATTTCAATGAAATGCTTGATGAGGGTACCCTTTTGTCCCCACAGCCATACCGGCTCTGCAGCCCATAGTCCATGACCTCTTTGTATTAAGAGGAACAAACAAAGCTGATGCAGGAAAAGAGCTTGAAACCCAAAAAGAAGTGGTGGTATCAATGTTACTGAGACTCATCCAGTACCATCAGGTAAGAGGAATGTGTGTTGGAACTGTCGTGGATACTTTATTGACCCGTACAGATGGAAGGAAGTGCCATGTGGTAGCACTCACTGTTAACCGTGTTACTTTGAACCAGGTTTGAGCTTTCTGAGGCCTGGGGAGATGCTGGGGCAGCGGCGGGTGCAGGGGAGGTGGGGACGGGGGACAGGCGCGGTGGCAGGAGGTGTCATTGGTGTTTATCTTTCCTTTTTTTTTTTGAGATGGAGTCTCACTCCGTCGCCCAGGCTGGAGTGCGGTGGCATGATGTTGGCTCACTATAAGCTCCACCTCCCAGGTTTAAGCGATTCTCCTGCCTCCACCTCCCGAGTAGCTGGGATTACAGGCACACACCACCATGCCCAACTAATTTTTTTTTTTTGTATTTTTAGTAGAGATGGGGTTTCACCATGATGGCCAAGCTGGTTTCGAACTCCTGACCTCAAGTGATCTGCCTGCCTTGGCCTCCCAAAGTGCTAGGATTACAGGCGTGAGCCACCGCGCCCGGCCTGGTGTTTATCTTTAAAGTGGGTACAGCCACAGGGGTTCACCTGACCCCTGGTCTGAGAGTCACGAGATCGTTCAAGATAGTGAGGCCTTCTTTTCCAAAACGAGGACCAAAACTCATTTGATAGTGTTGGTCAAAATGGTAGAAACCTAAAATGATAGAAATCTCAACTCTGAAATCAAAACTTTATTTGCATATTTATTTACCACTGTTTTGACATAGGGCTAAGGTCTTTTTCTTTGAGCTAGTTTCTGGTTTTGTTTTCTTAAGGTGGCATAAGAATTCAAAGACATTTTGAGGAAAACCGAGTGCAGAAATCTCTCTTTTTTAATGACTTCTCTTTTCTTTCAGCTTGTACTGTTGTGTAGCCCTCGCTTATTTTGTCAATTCTTTTTGGCTGTTTGTCTTTGAATCTCTATGAAGCCATAGCTTTTCTCATAAGAAGCAGCACTTTCTTTGTTCATTCATATTTTAATTAACCCCGGTAGTATTTAATTAAATACTTAATGCCTAATTAAATCACATAATTGCAGTGCAAAAGTACATGTATCATAAGGAGGTCTGAAAATGAGCAACTGGCAAGCAGGTGGTGGCAGGCAGAGCTGGCTGGGTGGGTGGGTGTCCTGGGGAGGAGCTCATCAGCTCCATGTTCAGTGAGCTCTGGATATCTCTGTGTAGAAATGATCACTAATAAACTTGTGCTCAACCGTGTATACTTCCGGAAAGTAGATGCTGTTCAGTAGACTGCCTCTGCAGAGAACACAGAACTGAAGTGAATGTCCACAAAGGCGGTGAGCCGCCTGCAGAATAGTTTAGTCAAGGCTGTGTTTGAATTTTGCCAAAGATTAATAGACATTTGATTTTCATGTTGTGCCTTTTCTCTGATTGTGAAATATTATAAATTCTATCCAAATAACAATGATGGCAAGTCCTCCTGAGCAAAGTGTGCAGCTTGCATGTGTCCTAGAGGAACTTGTGTTTCGTTCTGATTCCCCTGCATTTCTCATGTCATAGAGTGGGGATTGCATCAGTGTCCCCCTGTCCTCGCTGGGATCACATCTGTTTGGATCCTAGAGTCTTCCAGCTGAGCTGGGACAAGTGTGACAGATGGACACATGGGGGTGGAAAGGCGCCTCTTGGCAGCAGACTTTCTAATTGTGCACACTCTTATAGGTGTTGGAGATGTTCATTCTTGTCCTGCAGCAGTGCCACAAGGAGAATGAAGACAAGTGGAAGCGACTGTCTCGACAGATAGCTGACATCATCCTCCCAATGTTAGCCAAACAGCAGGTTTGTCCCCGCAGCCTTGGTTCGTTGTTGCATAGTGATGGTAGCTTAAGGCCCTTGTAAAAGGTGGGTGGCTGGAATCAGCTCTTCCTTCAGTCCTAATCTGTGCTTTGATAGCAGTTCTCCATGCTAGTCATGGGGCAACTGACTTCATTTCTTCTCATAATGCCATCTCAGGTTGGTGTTGCCCACCTACTTTACGGGGGGAGCTCATGACTCAGAGAGGTTATGGAGGTGATCAGGCAGCACACAGCTTTAGAGTGCCGGAGTGAGGGCGGGCCAAGTCTGACTCTAAAGCCCGAACCCTTACCTCCTATACTGCCTCCTGTATTCTGGTCAACGCAGTGTTTTATTTGGTGGTTACATTTTTGTTTTTGTTACCTTACTACTTGTAATTTAGCAGTTTTCCTTTCCTTTCCTTTCCCTTCCTTTTTCCTTTCCTTTCCTTTTTCCTTCTTCCTTTCCTTTCTGACAGGGTCTCACTCTGTCACTCAGGCTAGAGTGCAGTCATGTAATCTCACTGCAACTTCCGCCTCCCAGGTTCAAGCAATTCTCCCACCTCAGTCTCCTGAGTAGCAAGGACCACAGGTGTGCACCACTACGCCTGGCTAGTTTTTTGTATTTTTAGTAGAGGTGAGGTCTTGCTGTGTTGCCCAGGCTGGTTTTAGACTCCTGGGTGCAAGTGATCCACCAACCTTGGCCTCCCAAAGTGCTGGCATTACAGGTGTGAGCCACCTCGCCTGGCCTGTTCATCACTAATCAGAATTTCTATGATCAAATGACATGAAACATTGTTTCCACAAATGCAGTGGAAGGAAATGGCCTGGCAGTACCAATTTTGGAAGCAACATGCCCCCAGTCAGGCATAGGACACTGTGCCCCCAGTGTAGCAGCATCTCTGTATCTCACAGAGAAGGGTGGTGGGTCCTCCTCAAGGCAGCTGTGCCAGAAAATCTCATGAGCTGCCTGGCATGGCTTGAGGTTGCCTTTTAAATGGACTCAGCAAATACATGTTTGTTCATCTTGATTATACACAATAAACAACTACTCTGTGTAGTACAAGTAGTCCATGGTTTTTTGCATTTGATTTAAACCAGAGGCATGTGATATTGATGGTTACTGCCTTCATGACTGCACCCCCATCCTGATTTCATAATGGAATGTTATCCTGAGACCAGTTAGACAATGGAACAGGGATCTTGGCTTCTGGTGAGACTGACAGCAGGTTTAGTGTGGTCAGGGTCTCCCTGCCTACAGATGGTGTTAGAATGGTGTTCTGGAAGCTTTATTCCATTATCTTCTGTGCATAGTCTGAGTAGAGTGGAGATTGAAGGCCTGAATGCATAGTAAGTATCTGACTTAATTTCTGCCGCAATGGAAATTGTGTGATAAAACATTTATGAAATACGTAGCACAGCCCTGGCCAGGTAGCTCAGCACAGGTGCATGTTGCATTCAGAAGTAGTGCTAGATACTATCCCGTTACTGGCAGTACATACATCAGTGATCAAAGCAGATTCAAGAAAGACCCCCTGCCTTCTTGGAGTGAAGATTTTGTTGGGATGGGGGTGAGGGGACAGACAATAGAAAAACCAGTGAGTGAAGTTTCTACCATGGCGGCTGGTCAGGAACGCTATACAGAAGAATCCAGGAGGGAAGAGAGTTAGGTGGTTTCGGCGGTGGAGTGGCATTGTTCAGTTGGTGATGAGAAAAGTTGTGGTGATCTGGTGACATCTGAGTGAATTTGCAGAAAGGAAGGATACAAGCCTAGAAGATACCTGGGGGAGGAGCATTCCAAGCAAAGCAAACAGCTGCAAAGGCCCTGGGGGGAGCATGCTGTTAGGGTACAAACAATGGGGGTGGAGGAGTGGGGCAGCCATGGGGAGGGAAGGGAGCGAGGCCTGGTGGGGTGAGGCCAGCATGGAGGAGCCTTGAGAGGGTTTGCCCTGATGTGGTGTTTAGCAGGATCGTTCTTACTCCTGAGTTGAGAATAGTCTTGAGGGGGAGGTGAGGGCAGAGCAGGCCACCCGAATGAGGCCCAGCAGTGAAGTGGAATGGCCCAAGTGGGCGTCCCTTGGCAGCGTGAAAACAGAAACAGCAAGGTTTGCTGTTGACTTAGATGTGGAATGTGAGAGAGAGCAGGGCATTGGGGGTGATTTCAGGGTGAGGACAGGGTGGCTGTGGACGAGGTAGGGCGGACATTGGGGGCAGCAGGAGGTCAGAGATTGTCTGGATGTAGCAGTTGAGACCCCATAGGTGCCTAATGAGGCGAGGCCAGCATCAGGTGTATGAGCCCAGAGTTGTCGAGAGACTGTGGGGCAGGGGGTCAGCATCTGAGATGTCCACTCACAGTGGACGCAGCCTGGCTGGAGAGGAGGAGGAACTTGAATACTGAGCCTGCTGAGTCCCAGTTCCAAGGTCAGGGAGGTGAGGGGAGCCAGTGCTGGGGCAGGGGGGGTAGGCAGGTGTGGGGTTCTTAAAGCCAAGATTTTTTTTGAAGGCATTTTGTGCAGGAGGGTGACATCTGCTGTGAGCACCCTGGGAACTTGGCACAGGTTTGGCAGCACCGAGAGCACTGATGAGTGCTTTTGGAGGAGCAAAGGGAGCCAAACCCTAATGGGAGTGTGTTCCTGAAAGGACAGGAGAGAGACTTGGAAAAAGGTTTTACTTGAAGAAGGAACAGAGAAATAAGGTGGTAGCCAGAGGAGGAGAGGAGTCAGCAGGGGGTTAAGTTGGCAGAAATGAGGGCCTGTTGACACCCTGAGGACGGAAGCAAACAGGGAGGATCGGTTCCTGACACGGGAGAAACAAGTCTCCGTCGTGGTGTTCACAGACACGGGTTAGGATTGGCTGCACAGATGACAGAGCACTGTGGGTTCTCCCAGAGTTGCTGGGGGGAGGCAGAGTCGGTGGGCACAGGTGAGGGTCCAGGATGCAGGAATCCTGGAGCTCAGAAGGCCCATTGTTCCCTTCTTGTAAGATGTGGCCAGTGTTGTGAGCTTCACATCTGTGCCTTGAAAAACACCACATCTCTTTGCAGAATTGTTTGCTATGTGTATACACACGCAGTAGAAACAAATATTGGAAACAGTCAGTGCCCACCATCAATAAGGAATCGTTGAACACACTGTGGTATAAGCTTAGACTATTTTAGCTTGGGTTATTTTGCATGATTAAAAATGTTCTGGCCAGGTGCAGTGGCTCATGCCTGTAATCACAGCACTTTGAGAGGCCAAGACAGGCAGATTGCTTGAGCTCAGGAGTTTGAGACCAGCCTGGGCAACATGGTGAAACCCTGTATCTACTAGAAATACAAAAACTAGCTGGGTGTGGTGGTGTGCGCCTGTGAAGTCCCAGCTAACTCAGGAGGCTGAAGTAGGAGGACCACTTGAGCCCATGAGTGTGTCATTGCACTCCTGGGGGACAGAGTGAGACTCTGTTAGAAAGAGAGAGAGGAGAGAGAGGGAGAGAGGAGAGAGAGGGAGAGGGAGAAGGGAAGGAGGGAGGAAGGAAGGAAGGGAAGGAAGGAAGGAAGGAAGGAAGGAAGGAAGGGAATGAAAGAAATGGAAGGATGGAAGGGGAGGGAGGAAGGAAGTTCAGCCAGTTGCCTTGGGAGTTCTCCATTGCACTGTTAAGTGAGAAAAGCAAAGATGTTTATGGTTTTTCAAAAACAACTGAAACAAAACCTGTGTGTGTGAGTGGGCAAGGATATGGCTATAGGAACATGGGGGAGATTAAGAAAGGGATATACGCGACTTAACATTTGTTACAACTGTTGGGGGAGGAATGGAGTGTGGAAAAGAAAAAAAAGGAAAAGAGTGTGCATACCATCCCGTGTATGTGTTTACAAAGGGACGCTTGGAAGACTGGTCCCCAAAATGTTGGTAATGATTTATCAGGGTGCTGCAGTTCTAGTTGATTTTTTTTCACACTTTTGTATATTTGAGTCTTTTACAGAAAGCATTTATTATTTATGTAATAAAAATCTAAATGAAAATATTTCTGTTATGGGAAAAATATAGCCGATACAGTGTTATTCTAAAAATGTTTGCTTGGTTCACCACTGAACTTAAAATGCTTTTAAATGAGGGAACGTGATGATGAGATGATTATGACAATTTGCCCTGGAGTTACATAGCTGATGTATAGGAAGCTGACGTTTCTTTTGGCTTATGTAGAAATGTTTGTGGTGTCTAATTTCACAGATGCACATTGACTCTCATGAAGCCCTTGGAGTGTTAAATACATTATTTGAGATTTTGGCCCCTTCCTCCCTCCGTCCGGTGGACATGCTTTTACGGAGTATGTTCGTCACTCCAAACACAATGGTGAGTCTCTCGCCTGACTCAGCAGATGAATCTAGAGGGCCTGTTCAAGCACTGATTACTGGGACCACCCCCAGAATATCTGAGTCAGTCAGTTTGGGTGGAGCTTGAGAGTTTGCTTTTTTTTTTTTGCACGGGGCAGGGGATGGAGTCTCACTGTGTTGCCCAGGCTGGAGTGCAGTGGTGTGGTCTCGGCTCACTGCAAGCTCCACCTCCAGGGTTCACACCATTCTCCTGCCTCAGCCTCCCAAGTAGCTGGGAGTACAGGTGCCCGCCACCATGCCCGACTAATTTTTTGTATTTTTAGTAGAGACGAGGTTTCACCGTGTTAACCAGGATGGTCTTGATCTCCTGACCTCGTGATCCGCCCACCTTGGCCTCCCAAAGTGCTGGGATTACAGGTGTGAGCCCCGCCCCGGCCTTTTTTTTTTTTTTTTTTTTGGAGACGGAGTCTTGCTCTGTTGCCCAGGCTGGAGTATAGTGGTGCGATCTCGGCTCACTGCAACCTCCGCCTCCCGGGTTCAAGCGATTCTCCTGCCTCAGCCTCCTGAGTAGCTGGGACTACAGGCGCGTGCCACTGTGCCTGGCTAATTTTTTGTAGAGACAGGGTTTCACCGTGTTAGCCAGGATGGTCTCAATCTCCTGACCTTGTGATCCGCCCGCCTCAGCCTCCCAAAGTTTACAGGTAGATTACAGGTGGCTCCCACACCGAGCCAAGAGTTTGCATTTTTAACAAATTCCCAGGTGATACTAATGCTGCTTTTCTGGGACCACACTTTGAGACTCAGTGATAGAAAGATTTATTGGTAGGATAGTAAAATAAGAGTAATTTTTTTTCCACAAAATTGGCAATTGGGGGAAATTTAATCTTCCTTTTTTCTTTAGCTATGACTTATGTATTCTGTTTATTTTAGGCATCTGTGAGCACTGTTCAACTGTGGATATCAGGAATTCTGGCCATTTTGAGGGTTCTGATTTCCCAGTCAACTGAAGATATTGTTCTTTCTCGTATTCAGGAGCTCTCTTTTTCTCCATATTTAATCTCCTGTCCAGTAATTAATAGGCTAAGAGATGGGGACAGTAATTCAGCACTAGAAGAACACAGTGAAGGGAAACAAATAAAGAATTTGCCAGAAGAAACATTTTCAAGGTATGCTTTCTATCTGAGCCTAGAACTAACCCATGCCTTTTGGGAAGTCACTTGGTGTTTCATGATCAGTTAAGTCTGGAATAACACCTGGTCTTGCTTCAGTTCTGAGCTGGGTAAAGAAGTCTGTATCAGTGTAATTTTCTAATCCGTCCTGCCTTATCTGTGGCTCTTGTTTCATACCTCTCTTGAGGTTCTGTCATGTTCTGTCTCTTGTCCTCAGTAGAGATGCTACAGCAGTGGCTTGCTCAGGTAGGGCAGGGCAGTGGGGTGGCTATCCTGGGGGCAGGCAGTAGGCGTGCATTGCCTTCAGGGAAGTTAAAACCCAAGAGAAGCCACAGAAAGTGAATCTTACATTCTCACCATGTGCCAGCAGTTTTACACGCTGTCAGTAATAAAATACTTCTCCCTGCAAGGCAGACTGCCTCCAGTAAATACCTGTAGTATCAAATCCTGTCTTCCCTCATAAATTGTTTGGAAGCTCCCTCAGGACGGTGATCAGGCACTCATAAATGTTTGCTGCTTAGATGGGTCCCTCTCCACCTCTGCTGGATTCTGAGTGTTCACTGAGTTAGAGCTGCTGCTGTAAATGTGCTGCTTCTGGCTGAGTGGCTGTGACTTCATGCAGCCGTCATTTGGTTTGTCTTCAGTGAAGATGCCCTGTGTTGTCGATGGAGATAAGCCCAGTAACCCTGCTGGGCACCTTTTTGTTTGCAGGTTCAGCAGGCAGCCCGTGGTTTTTCCCTCTGTTGTTGCATTGAAGCAGCTGGCTAAAACTGATGGTACATTAAATTCCTGTGACAGATGATCAGCTTGTATTTGTGTAATGGTGTACAGTTTACAAAGCTTAAAAAAATACTACCTGCCATTTCATCCTCAGCGAGGAAGGTGATACACAGAGAGAAAAAGTGACTGTATCCAAGGCGATGGTGTTACGCATTTCACTTTAACGGTTTAATGTACTTTACTTCTGTTTTTTCTTTATATTTACCACATATATTTTCATATATACTTGGCATAAGTGCTTTATAGTAGTCACCTAATTCACTGTCACCCTTTTTGTTTCTTGGAAGGTTTCTATTGCAACTGGTGGGTATTCTTTTAGAAGACATTGTTACAAAACAGCTGAAGGTGGAAATGAGTGAGCAGCAACATACTTTCTATTGCCAAGAACTAGGCACTCTGCTAATGTGTCTGATCCACATCTTCAAGTCTGGTAGGTGAATCACATTAGTCTTTCTCGAGTATCTCGTTCCCCATTCGGCACTGTACACTCTCAGAGTGCAGGAGCTATGCTGCCTGGTAGAAACTCTGCCTTGCCCAGCGTGCCAGTTGAAAATGTTTGTTGCTGTAAGAGTCAGCCTGATCCCTATGACCCAGCAGTTCTACTCTTGAGTATATACCCAAAAGAATGGAAAGCAGGGTGGTGAAAAGATGTTTGCATGCCAGCGTTCATAGCGGCATTATTCACAACAGCTAAAATGTGGAAGCAACTCAAGTGTCCATCGATGGATGAATGGATAAGCCAAATCTGGTGTGTCCTTAGAGTGGAATATTATTGAACCTTAACAAAAGGACAGTCTGACACATGCTGCAACATGGTGACCCCTAAGGACGTTATGCTAAATGAAATAAGCCAGTCACAAAAGGACAAATACTATGTCATTCCTCTTATATGAGGGACCTAGAGTACTTAATTCATAGATACAGAAAGTACAGTGGTGGTTGCCAGGGGCTGCAGGAGAGGGGGAGTTATTTTTACAAGATGAAAAGAGTTATTCTAGAAATGAATGGTGGTGATGGTTGTATAACAGTATGAATGTATTTAATGCTACTGAACTGTACAGTTAAAAATAGTTAAGATGAGCCAGGTGTAATGGCTCATGCCTGTAATCCAAGCACTTTGAGAGACCAAGGCAGGAGGATTGCTTGAGGCAAGGAGTTTGAGACCAGCCTCAGCAACGTGGCAAGACCCCATCTGTACAAACAGACTAGCAGGGATAGTGGTGTGCCTGTGGTCCCAGCTACTCAGGAGACTGAGGCTGGTGGATCGCTTGAGCTCAGGAGGTCAAGGCTCTAGTGAGGTATGTTCATGCCTCTGCACTCCAGCCTTGACTATAGGGTAAGACCCTGACTCAAAAAAACAAAACAAGACAAGACCCAAAAATGGTTAAGATGGGCCAATCACAATGGCTTACGCCTATAATCCCAACACTTCGGGGGGTCAAGGTGGAAGGATCTCTTGAAGCCAGGAGCTTGAAACCAGCCTGAGCAAGATAGCGAGACCCCTACTCTACAAAGAAAACAAAAAACTAGCTAGATATGGTAGGCACATGCCTGTAGTCCCAGCTACTTGGGAGGCCGAGGTGGGATGATCGCTTGAGCTTGAGACCAGCCTGGAAAACATAGCAAGAGACCCCATCTCCACAAAAATAAAAAAAAATAAAAAAATTAGCCAGGGGTAGTGACATGAGCCCGAGCCCAGGAGGTCAAGCTGTAGTGAGCCACGATCGTGCCACTGCACTCCAACTTGGGCGAGAGATCGAGACCATGTCTCTAAAGAAAGAAAATGACAAGGACAGTGAACCCAAGAAAGTCATAAGACGCCAGCTGTGCAGCAAGCATAGAAAGCAACCCGTCCAAATTAGGACAGTGTGTTTTCCAAGAAGAATGATCATTTGTCATGAGAATGCTTTGCTTTAAATAAATGAGTAAATAGCTAGAAGACTAGTTCTAGGGGATAAGCACATCTTTCTTCTCTCAACAAGAAAAAAGAAAGGCAATTCTAATCTCTAGGAAAAGCAAATAGCATTAAGTCATGGTCCAAATATGAGGCAAACCAAAATATGGCTTGATTTTTCAGCAGTTCATCTGTTGGAAGCCCTTGATATTAAAAAGGTTCTCCTTTAAGCAGCTTAGGGGTCATGATCAAAGACCCATAGAAAGAGATGCCATCCTTTTAGGATCCTTGGCTCTCTTGGGAACTGTATTCACATAGTCATAATGTAAGTATTGCTTGAGCTTTCATTTTTGGAATCAATATGTGACTGAAACACTGAAGACTTACTGACTTAATTATGGTTTCAGAACAGAATGAAAATGTCTTCAGTTCTGATGAATATAAAAGGAAAACTAACCAAGTTAATTTGGCAAGTAGATGGTAGAGATAGGGGTGGGAATGGAAGGGGCACTAAAATCCTTACCTAGCATTGTTGGAGTTACATGATTACATCATCTGAAGTTGACAGACCAAAATATAGAGGCTTCAAAGGTATCCAGATAGAGCTAAACATGTAACTCAGGTTGTTAGGAGGTAGTATAAATGAGCCAAATCTCCTCTTTATTACCGTAGAGTTAATGGGTAATGTCTAAAGTTGTCTGAAGTCTGTAAATCATGACAAATTATGATGTGGTGATTGTATTCAACAGTCTTTCAGTTGCAGGGATAAAACCCCAATTTAAACTAGAGTAAGAGAAAGAATTTGTTGGTTTGAGCTCCTGGAAAGTGCAGGCAAGGGTATTTGGTAGGACTGCATCTAGTGTTATAATTCTGTGGTCTGCATTGTATATTTATGCATCTCAGCTCTGCTTTCTTCTCTTAATTTGTATAATTTTTAAATTTTGTTTTAAAGATAGGGTCTCACTTTGTCACCTATGCTGAAGTGCAGTGGTGTGAAGTGCAGTGCGAGGCTCACTCTAGCCTTGAACTCCTGGGCTCTAGAGTTCTTCCTGCCTCAGCCTTCTGAGTAGCTGAGACAATAGGCATGCACCACCATGGCTGGATAGGTTTTAAAATTTTTTTGTAGAAATGGAGGTCTTGTTATGTTGCCCAGGCTGGTCTTTAACTCCTAGCTTCAGGCGATCCTCCTGCCTCGGCTTCCCAAAATGCTGAGGTTATAGGTGTGAGCCACCATGCCCAGTCTCATCTCTGCTTCCTGTCTCAGCCCCTCAAGTAGGCATGTGATTGGCCTTGCATGAGCCATATGGGTGACCATAAACCCCTGAATGCTCTGGTCCACCTGGGCCAAATGGGAGACTGGACAGCATTCCATTGATGAGGAGGTGGGGGTAGTCTCCAGGAGTAAGGGAGAGGAGTGCATGCAGTAACTGATGGTCTGCTGCACGGGATAGCAGCGCATCAGTTAGAATTTTGGAGGTAACTACCAGAACTGAAAACAGAAATGATCACAAGTAGTTGCCTTAAAAGGGATGGGGCAGGGTGCTTTTGTGATCAGAAGCTCCTTTCTCTTATTGATTTTTGTACACATTTTGCGGACATACCCTTAGAGTAAAGATAATTAGCATTTTCAGCCTTGGTCCATTTGAGGAGTGGCCCGTCTCCCTGCTAGCAGGCCCTGGGTCTGCTAGGTTCAGTTGAGCATCCTGGCTTTTGCCTGCATTGAACTTACAGTCAGTGAGTCAGTATCACAAGTCTTAATATTTCCTATGAAGGAAAACAATAGTGCAGTGACAGACAAAATGGGTGGGCAGGCAGAGGCAGGATTTCCGAGGGGGAGAAGTAGCTAGCTTTTTGCAGAGAAATGTTCCGGCACCCGAGAGAGCAGCTGAGAGTGCAGGCAGGCAGGAGGCGAGTGGGGCCTGGCCTCACAGCGCCACAGAGTCCCAGAGAAAGGGCCCTCTTCATGGCCACTGCATTCAGCTGCGGTCACCCTCCACACAGGCCATGACCAAAATTTAATTTTGATAATGGACTCTAGTTTTTGAGCTTACTTGCTATTATTGAAAGAATTTTCTTGTTTCTTTTTACAGATCTTCAGATTATGCTTCATTGACCACTGTAATAAGTTTAAAGTTGAGAAAATGTGCCTTGTTAATGAATGATAGGTCAATTTAAATATGTTGGTCATTTTAATATTTTGCCACCAGTTGGTTTGAATCTGATGCCAGGAGGAGACAGCCTCATTTCTTTTTGAGACAGAGTCTCGCTCTGTCGCCCGGGCTGGAGTGCAGGGGCCGGATCTCAGCTCACTGGCAGCTCCGCCTCCTGGGTTCACGCCATTCTCCTGCCTCAGCCTCCCGAGTAGATGGGACTACAGGCGCCCGCCACCTCGCCCGGCTAGTTTTTTGTATTTTTTTAGTAGAGACGGGGTTTCACCGTGTTAGCCAGGATGGTCTCGATCTCCTGACCTCGTGATCCGCCCGTCTCGGCCTCCCAAAGTGCTGGGATTACAGGCTTGAGCCGCCGCGCCCGGCCGAGACAGCCTCATTTCTAAGGGCTAGTCTTGCCTTCGTGGGATAAGGGTGGTATGTTCTGTGTCCTTCTACATGTCTGAGCGATCTCTACAGCTCAAAGGTGTTCACTGTCTTATTGTGCTGATTTCCTCTTCTTCCATCTCGAAATTGAGGCAAAATACTTTTACTATTGAAGTGTTGTCCAATAGAACTTCCAGCAGAGACGGGATGTCCGCACTGTCTAATTTAGTTGCTTTTAGCCATGTGTGGTGTTCCGTACCTGAAATGTGGCTGGTCTGATTGGGTAGCTTAATTTATAATTTTATTTAATTTTAATTAAGTTTAAACAGCTCTGTGTGGATAGTGGCTCCTGTATGAAACTGCAGGTCGGTTGAGAAGCATCTTTACTGGAGAGAGTGGAGGGCTTGGAGGGGGCACGTGGGTTACCTGCTGCTATCTTTGACCTTATTTAATTGGCCCAACATTTGCGAGTAAGTTGTCTGTGCATGTATATATAAATGTCTGTTTCTGTCTTCTTGTTTCGTTTGACTGCATTTGTTTGAAAGACACTAGGTGGCAGAATTACTATATTTGGTTGGTTTCAAGATAAGAGTTGAAGTAATCCATCTTGTGTTTTTATATCAGTAAGATGTGTTTAACATGTAAAATTGGTAATTTGTATTCACGTACTGCTTAAACAAAGGCTATGAATTCCACCCTTACACTGAAAATGGAGACCTTTGAATTTGTCCATTTCAGGCATTACTTCTTAAACAATGCCTGGTTCAGGAACTAGTCAGAATGGCACCCTTGACTTTTAGTTTCCTGCTTTTCCTTTTGTTGGGGGAGGAGGGTATTTAGCCCAAAGCTGTTTGCCTATTTCAGATTCCATCTAGGAGAAGCAGAATAGCCAAGAAAGATACATGTCCTCCTGTTTACATTTGGGGTAACCAGCATCCTTCTCTTTTGGGCCAAGATAGACGGGTTTAGAAACAGACGATGGTACCAGAGGCCCAGGGGGTGGAAGCATCAGCTTTGTTTGTTGTCCATGTGGCTGGTTTAGAGCTGTCTGGCTTTGTAGCCTCAACACGGCTGTCCAGCTTTGCTCACTGTGATTTTCAAGGACACATTTTGTGCCCTTCCCTGCCTGCCATCCAGACCATACTCAGTCAGGGTGGCAGGAGCTGCTGCCCCTTCCTCCCTGAGTCCTGGTCGTGGGTGGTGGAGATGTACCATGACCCTCATGGAGGCATGCTCACCCTTCCTCTGTGGCAGAGGGGATGGCTGCACGACAGCTCTTTCCCTGACCTTCCCAAAGCGTCCGTGGTTCCACTTTATGGGGCAAAGCAGGAATACTGGAAGAGAGAGAAGTGGTCCTTTCTATGGTAATAAAGTTGGCATTGATTCAAGTTCACCCTTGGGGAAAGGACGGGGGTACTAACAATTATCATGCTGGAAGCAATGGAATTTTCTCATGGGTATGTGGTAGGTTTAATTTTAAGTATCCCAGTTAATTCTTAGAACAGCTCTGTGAAGTATTTCCCCCTTTCTGCTTGAGTTCTAAAAGATCCTATGCCAAAACCAAGAATGAAAACCCAAGCATTCTTTCTTGCCCATCGATCTTTCTCTCATCGGGCCACTTCTTGGGTTGATAGTGGTGAATGTAGCCGCTGGCAATTGCAGAATACCCACCATGGGCCCCAGTCACTGTGTGGCGTGGATTAGAGGTGGTTCTCTCCACGTCATAGCTGAACAAGCCCAGCCCAGAGAGGTTTCTGCCCTAGGAGCTCTTGATGGTGGAATTGGGATGCGATCCCACATCCTGCCTGTTTTGAAAGCAGCATTGTTTATTTCCAGTTCCTGCTTCCATTGTTCCTTTTAGTATTTCTTTGTTTAGCTCACAAAATCAGGACTTGGGGAGCTGCTGCGTGCAGCTGTAGCTGTTTCTCTGGGTGCAGCCTGCATCCACCTTCCCGCCCCCCTCCTTTCTTGCACTGCCATTGTGGTCTCTGGGCACTTGGTCCCTTTCTCTTCCCCCAAGTCCCTTTGGCTCCCCTGTGCCACCCTTGTGATCCACAGGCTCTGCCTTCTTTCTGTCTCAAACTGCTGCTCATCACTACCCGGGACCCTAGGAAGGGAGGTTCCTCCGAGAAGCATCTTCTAATCTCAGCCATGTTCTCAATGCCGCTGTTGGCTTTGTTAAATAATGGTAGCTACTGTAACAAATACACCAACATTTACGTGGCTTCATACCAGAGAAGGTTGTTTCTTGGTTTTATGACAATGTGTTGAGGGTGTTCCCGGTTCACGGATGGTTTTCCTCCATGTGGGAATTCGGGGACCCAGGCTCCTTTCCTTCTTTTGATTCTCTTCTCTGGGCCTCCACATCCTGTGTGTCTAGTTGGGGACAAGGAGAGGGAAAGTAGAGAAGAAGGCTCTGTGGCCTTGGACAAGTGACATGCATGCCTTTGCTGGTGTTCTCTGCTGGTGATGGGTCACAGCCCCACCCCGTACAAGGGGACTGGGAGAGCAGCACTGTGGTCTCCGATGTGTTTTCTATGAGGATAAGAACAGGCGATTCCAGGATGAGTAAAGTCAGGGAAACCCTTGGAAGGAGGGGACCAGGCGGGTGTCACCGTGGGATTAGTGGTGGCTTCAGAATGAGCCACCAAGAGTGCAGTGCCTTCTAAAGTTTTTGCTCTTCTGATATGCCCACACCATGCCCAGCAGGTGTCTGCCTTGCTCTCTGCAGAGAGAGTGATGAATCCTTCTCATGAACCTCTGTCCAGTTCTTCCTCCCACCACCTGGAAGGGACCCTGGGTGACTTGTAACATCCCGGCAGAACAGGGGACCTTCTGTCCTGTCCCCAAGCTCAGCCTCATCCTCCTGCCGGCTTCCCAACCCCTCTTATGTCTGCTTCCTCACGCCACATCCTTCTGGATTTTCTGGAATTGAATTTTGCCTTTGATGCTTATTTAAAAATATCCATTGCAGGCCAGGTGTGGTGGCTCACACCTGTAATCCTGTGCACTTTGGGAAGCCAAGGCGGGCAGATTGCTTGAGCCCAGGAGTTTGAGATGCCTGAGCAACATGATGAAATCCTGTTTATAGAGAATACAAACAGGGCATGGTGGCGCACACTTATACTCCCAGCTAGACAGGAGGATTGACTGAGCCCTGGAGGCCAAAGCTGCAGTGGGCTGTGATCATGCCACTGTACTACAGTCTGGGCAACAGAGTGAGACCCTGTCTTAAAAAAAAAAAATCCATTGCATACTTCACCATAGTGAAACATGTGTGCCTTATCTTTCCTTTCCAGCCTGTAGCTGCTCTTTTGCACTTATAGCCACACTAAGTCAACCTTAAATTAAAAGCAAACCAGCACTTCCTGTGCTCTCCTGCTTCCTTCATGAGGGGTCTCTCCCTCTGTGTACACTCCATTCTCATTGCCCCTGGTGGTTGGTTTCCCTCTTGGTTCTCAAGCCATGGCAGCCTGCCTCTTACCATCTTTACTGAAAAGTCCTTTGCAGAGGCTCCCTGTGTTCTTTCTTTCTCGGTCCCTCTCATCCTGGGCCCCCCAGCTTGATTCTGTGGGGCTGCCCTCTCCTCACTCAGTAGCTTGCAGGGTTTTCTCTGTCCAGCCACTTAATTGGTTGTGTTCCCCGAGTTGCTGTCCATAGTCTCTCGTCACTGTTTTCTGTGTCTCTGCCTCTCTCCTCGGCCTTGGTAGGTCCCTCCCCTTTGTGACCCTGGCTGTTGCTCTCGTGGACAACTTTCTCTTGCTGGTCCACGTAGTCTTGGCATCCAGCTTCTCTATATGGGACTTGTCCTGCCAATACCTCAGACTTGCGCGGAAAATTGAACTAGCACCACTGTCACTCTCCAGGACCTGTTTTTGTTAATTAGGTCATTAGGGATGTTCAAAATCCCAGCATCATTGTCCATTCCTCCTCCCGCCAGCCCAGGGACCCTGACTGTACCTCCTCCTCTCCATTTACCGGGGGGTGGCCCTCAGAATCCGTCTCATCTTCCACCCGGACTTCCCTATAGACTCCCCGCTGCCGCCCAGGGGCTGAGCACTTCCTCTGTGCCTCATGCAGTGCTGAGCCCTTTACCTGGGTTCTCCTGTTTGCTCCTTATTGCAACCCTGCAGACAGATACTGCTCTTAATTCCATCTTAAACCTGAGGAAGCTGAGGCCCCAGGTAAGGTGCATCCAAGGTCACTCAGGTAGCAAACTGTAGAGCCATGATCCGAACCAGGCAGTCTGATTCGGAGTCTGTGTTGACACTCAGCCACCTAGAACACAGCTCGGATTGTGGGTTTCTATTACGTGTTCAAAACCCCCACATCCCGGGTCTGTCCCTGCACGTGCTCTGTGGCCTGGCTGCATCCTCTTGAAGGCAGCGCATGCGTCTTCACTCGAGGGGCCCGTGCAGGAAACAG
The DNA here is from genome assembly GCF_001698545.2 of Rhinopithecus bieti. NCBI lineage: Eukaryota > Metazoa > Chordata > Mammalia > Primates > Cercopithecidae > Rhinopithecus > Rhinopithecus bieti. The sequence continues at coordinate 508,738 of NW_016825829.1, read as the reverse complement.
GGCCGCACAGAAGGGCGAGGTCAGTGCAGAATGGGCTGGAGGGGTGATGCTGAGTGTGAGGCAAGTGTAGAGAAATCCCAGGACACCTGGAGGAACCGGAGACCGGGCGTTAGAACTCGTCGCTGTGACCTGGTCTGTATTCTGAGTGTGCTGCTGCTTTTAGCTCGCTTCCTTAGTCTCAGGTTGTAGTTTAAGGCATTGTGGAGCCCTAAAAAGCCTCTACTCTGTTTTTGCCTGTTTCGGGACCTTTTCACTTTGGGGATGTGTTGAATTTTTTTGTTTGTTTTTTAATTTTTTGAGATGGAGTCTTGCTCCATTACCTAAGCTGGAGTGCAGTGGCACAGTCTTGGCCCACTGCAGCCCCTGCCTCCTGGCTTCAAGCGATTCTTGTGCCTCTGCCTGGGATTACAGGCACCCGCCACCACGCCTGGCCAATTTTTATATTTTTAGTGGAGACAGGGTTTTGCTGTGTAGACCAAGCTGGTCTCGAACTCCTGACCTCAAGTGATCCACCCACCTCGGCCTCCCAAAGTACTGGGATTATAGGCATGCGCCACCATGCCCGGCCTGAAATTTAATCAGAAATAAAATTTTGACCCCAACAATGATGCTAGGAGGCCCAGATCTGGGGGAGAGGGTGACCTTGGCCAGATAGGCCTTTCTCTGTTTCCTAAGTCTTGCTGCCTCTCCCTGCTGTGCTTTGCAGCCTGTGCATGTCTCTGTGCCTTTGATCTTGTTTATCCAAAGGAGAGGATAGAATGAAGTCATGATTCCTGGAGCCCTGAGAAGGATGCTGTGGAGAAACTTGCAGGTAGAATCTAACTGAGTGTGTGGCTGCGATGCCAGCATTGTGTGTGGGGAGGCTGACCGCTTGGCCTGCCCAGGCCCAGGATATTCCATGGCCAGGCACAGAGGCCACTTGGCTGTCAGGTGTCAGGAGCCTGCAGAGAGCACACAGCCTGGATTGCAGGGGGCTGCCCATGTTCTTTCAGCACCTGTCCTGCTTGCTCACCTGGCCTCTTACAGCATTTCTATCCCTCAGTTCTTAGCAAGCCCAGGAGCTGTTCAGTTTGGCAGGTGCCGAGTGCTGTTCCTGCCTGTGTAGCTGTGTGAGCGCTCAGTCCTGTGGGGGGCCCCGCTGTGGCCCAAGTGCAGTGATTCGAGGTGCCGAGTGTTCCCTGACTCCTTTAGGAGCTGTGTTCAGACTTTCACAGCTCTTGGCTTGGAGCTTCTGGAGGGCTTGGCATTGCCAACCAGTGCAGGGGTGGACAGTGGGAGACGAGGAATGCTAGCTTTCTTGACCAATCCATTAAACAAATGGGATATTGGCCAGCCACGGTGGCTCACGCCTGAATCCCAGCACTTTGGGAGGCTGAGGCGGGTGGATCACGACGTCAGGAGTTCGAGACCAACCTGGCCAACATGGTGAAACCCCCTCTAGTCTAAAAATACAAAGATTAGCTGGGCGTGGTGGCAGACGCCTGTAATCCTAGCTACTTGGGAGACTGAGGCAGGAGAATAGGTTGAAACCAGAAGGCGGAGGTTGCAGTGAGCCAAGATCATGCCACTGTACTCCCACCTGGGCAACAAGAGTGAAACTCCATCTCAAAAAAAAAAAAAGGAGAATGTCTGTTTCTGCTTAGAAAAATCAGAATTTTCTAAATGCCAGGTGCTGTGAATATGTAAGTATGGGAAACAACTCAGCCTGTTTCATTTTTATGTAAAATCTCCACGTAGCCATGTGGCACTGGGCCGAGATGAAAGCAAAGACATTTCTCCTTCTTAACTTTGTTTCTAGGAATGTTCCGGAGAATCACAGCAGCTGCCACCAGACTGTTCCGCAGTGATGGCTGTGGCGGCAGTTTCTACACCCTGGACAGCTTGAATTTGCGGGCTCGTTCCATGATCACCACCCACCCGGCCCTGGTGCTGCTCTGGTGTCAGATCCTGCTGCTTGTCAACCACACCGACTACCGCTGGTGGGCAGAAGTGCAGCAGACCCCGAAGTAGGTTCATAATGCCCACAGCCCAGGGCGCTGGCCCAGCACTCTGTCCTGAGATTCCCAGTAACCTGAGATTGGGCCACTGTTAAAGCATTTTCATTTTCCATTTTTTGTGAGGGCTTGTAAAATTTCTGCTGCATATTAATATTCCTTTCATGGACAGCATATTGTAGAGACAAACATGCAGTCCAGCTAAAGGCATTCAGAATAGCAATTGCTTTCTAAATGTGATTTTCTTTGGCAAGTTCTTTGACACCATTCCATTTTGTGGGATATGCTTGTCATGCTGTGTGGCTCCTACTAAGTTCTAGTCCTTCAGTTGGTTCCATAGCCAGACATGTTGCAACGTCTTAACTTCGTTATAAATTAAATGTGGTTCTGGTTATTCTTAGATAATGAAGTAACGATTTAGCAAATTTCAAAACTTCTTGGAAATATTATTTGACCATTCAAAAAGACTTACTAAGTCTCTCATTATGGGTGGCCCTCTTTTTGTAAAAGGTTTTCAGGCTTAAGCTCCGTTTCTAGGTGCTCCAACACTCCGTTATTTGTATACATATGGAAATAAAAGCTGTGACACCCCCGCCCTAGCTGAATCCTCAGCACAGTGTTTCTGGAAGGCTCAAGATCCCACGCTGGGGAAAAGAAGTTCCAGAGAGAAAAGAGGGCAGGTGCTGCCGTGCCTCTCTGCTCAGTATGGATACTGGGCCATGTGCGGCCAGGGCTCGCAGTAGGGCCAGTTCATGGCACTCAGCTGGAAAGTCCACTGTTGGCGGGCATTCTTAACCATCCACTCTGTGCCCTATGTAGTGGGGTGTGGCATCTAAGTATTTGAAATACTTGGAGGATGTCTTAGGCCTGCTATGATGACTGAGCACTGTGGGAGCAGGAGACAGAAAGTCAGTGTCTCCTAGTTCTGTGCTGCTTTAACGTGCAGAGAAATCAGCCGCGGATGCAGCAGATCACTCCTTTTCTGACAGGCCTGCTCACTCTGATGTTATATCAGAAAGCTCTGAATCTGGGAATTGTGTTCCCTGAATTGGAATAACAGAAATGCTTAGATGATCAATGTTTAAAAGAAATAAACCAAAGGTAAATTTAGTTTGGAATTCAGCAAGCGTCTTCATTCAGCCCTCTGAGGGCAAACTACAGCTTTTCATAAATGTAGGTAAATTCTGTGACTATTTCTTGACCCCCTCTGACCCAGTTTTCCTTTATAACCTTCTGTATTGTTCCATTATCCTGAAATAACATTAATAGATTAGGCTGGGTGTGGTGGCTCATGCCTATAATCCCAGCACCTTGGGAGGCCAAGGTGAGACGATCACCTGAGGCCAGGACTTCGAGACCAACCCAGCCTGGCCAACATGGTGAAACCCTGTCTCTACTGAAAATAACAAAAATTAGCCAAGCATGGTGACAGGTGCCTGTAGTCCCAGCTACCCAGAAGGCTGAGGCAGGAGAATCGCTGGAACCCAGGAGGCAAAGGTTGCAGTGAGCTGAGATCGCGCCACTGCACTCTAGGCTGGGTGACAGAGTGGGACTCCATCTCAAAAAAAAAAAAAAAAAAAAAAAAATTAATGGATCAATGGATTTTTAACCTAGTAGTTAAATTCAAAAAATATCGTTCTTTAATGGTAATGTAAAGGTAGAATTAAGAGAAGATAATATGTAACAAGCATTTTAGTGTGTGAGTGTCTAAGGTCTCCCTGTGGTGGAAGGAAAAAATAAATCCCCATTAAGTGTCCAAGATGCCCATAGAGAGCAGAGCTGTTCCGGTTTAAACCGCTGCTCTTCGGACTGTGTTTTCCAGCTATGGATGGTGGGGATGAGTATCTTTTATTTCCATGAGATGAGAAAAATGAATTACTAGAAGTATGAAACACAAAACACAGCTGCTGTTTTTTTATCCGGACTCAGCAGCTATAAAATTGCTCTATCCAGTTGCAGAAGCTCCTGCTGCTTACCCTTGATGCCCCCTCGGTTAGTGTGCATCTCCTATCAGGCTGGCTCCCAGATGGGAGCTGGCTCCAGGCGACACTGGGTGCTCTGCTCCAGGAGGTCCTTGTGTGGGCCCTGCCCTGGCCTAGCCCCTCTCTTACGGACTCTGTCACCGTGGGTTTGATTCACTCAATCTGTCTTACCTTTTGGTGAGCTGTTAGAGTCCTGCCTATACTTCAGCACTTGTGGGTGTGTTGTGGTACACATGACATGTTGGTCACTTCCCAGCTCGTCTTGTTCTGAGTCACCCTGGATTTGGTACGTTCATTCGCCACTAGTAGCTGGCGGTATATGGCCTGAGATTTGGGGGACTTGTGCTGCTACAAATTGGGACTGAATTTGAGTTGATACTGGCCCTTCTTTATGTCTACTGCTAATATTTGAATTGCAAATGCTGCCTCTTCTCTTTCAGAGGCTCATTACCCTATAGCTGTATTATTGCAAAGTACATAATTACAGCTTGAGTGTAAGTCATGCTGGGCTGGCAGGACAGCCGACTGAGAAAGGGCAAGTTTCCTGTTAGTTTTCACATTGACACATAATTTACAACACAGTAAAATGTACTTTTGTATCAATTGTAGTCAGTAACAGCCCCCTCCCCCAACCACATCAAGATATAGAGCAGTGCTGTCACTTCAGATAGTTCCCTCTTCCTCTGCCGTGTCCCACCCTCCCCAGGTCTAACCACCAGTCCGTGCTCTCTTCAGCCCATTGCAGAAGGTCGTAGAAATAGAATCTATAGGCTGGGTTTGGTGGCTCACGCCTGTAATCCCAGTGCTTTGAGAGGCTGAAGTGGGAGGATCACTTGAGGCCAGGAGTTCGAGACTAGCCTGGGCTACCTAGCAAGACCCCATCTCCAGAAAAAAAAAGTTTGAAAATTACAAGCACGTCCCTGTAGTTCCAGCTGCTTGGGAAGCTGAGGCGGGAGGATCGCTTGAGCTCTGGAGTTTGAGGTTACAGTAAGCTATGATCGTGCCACTGTGCTCCAGCCTGGGTGACACAGTAAGACCTTGTCTTTGGGAAAAAAATTAAGAAAGAGATGGAACCATGCAGTGTGCAGCCTTTTGAGTCTGGCCCCTTTCAGTGAGCGGTGTGTAAAGTTCCGTCACGTGTTGCACACGCGTTGGTGGCTGGCTTCTTGTGACTGCTGAGCATTATATGGCTGGGCTCTAGTTTGCTTTCACTTCACCAGTTGGGAAACAGAGAAAAGGCAGTTTTTAAAAAGTTTAAATCTGTAGAATTTTGGTTTTTACCAGTTCTCTTCTAAATCCTGAGGGATTACGGGAAAAGTTGTTGTATTTCAGAATATTCTTAGCTTGATATGACCTCTCTCCCCGTTAAGGCCCTTTGCTGCAATGGGAAGGACGTCGTCCTCGGTCAGACCCTAAAGGTCAGAGGGGCACTTTGGGAGTGTGTCAACATTTTAACTGTATGGACTAGAGCCAAGAGTCTCAAGGTTTATAATTCCCACCTATTGAAAAAGAAAAAAAATAAAATAAATAAAGTGAGCCGAAGTCAATGTAAAGTGAAATAACCTGTGTTAGTGGGGAAGAAGTGTTTTTAAACAGAATTTCCATAACGTATACCCTGAACGTGTTTAGAGTGGTGATGTTTGATTGGGAAATGAACAGTAAAACGTGAAAGCAGGGAGATTTTCTTTCTGGCAGTTGGCAACTTTCATGGCAGATGGGGAATTTGAAAAGCAATTGCTCAATTATCAAACATAGCCAGTGTGAGTTCTGAAATAAAGGTGCTGATTGAATGTGCAGCTTTATGGTGGATTTTGTCATTCAGGCAAGCATTTTAATTTTCTGCCTGTTAAATTCTGTTTTCTTTAGTTTTTCATATGTGGTTTATTGTAGCTTGGGAATAGATAACTGAGAGTATATATTACACATACAACATTCTGATATGGCAATATTTAAACCAACTTGTCTGTTTTAGAACTAGAATTAAACATAATCATCTTCGGTATTTTGCAAATAAGCTCACTGCCATCCAGAAACATTGTCAATGCATCTGTTGCTCCTTCTAGAAGACACAGTCTGTCCAGCACAAAGTTACTTAGTCCCCAGATGTCTGGAGAAGAAGAGGATTCTGACTTGGCAGCCAAACTTGGAATGTGCAATAGAGAAATAGTACGAAGAGGGGCTCTCATTCTCTTCTGTGATTATGTTGTAAGTTTGAAATGCCTGAAAACGGGGTTGAGGGAGGTGGGGACCGGGAGAACATTCTGAGTAGATGACACTTGCCTGGACCCTCTGGAACCCAGACTGCCCGGTGTCCTGCCAGTTCCATCAAAACTAAATCTGGAATGAATGTTTACTTCTGCTCTGACATATAATTGGAGACCGGGCCTGGCCTTCCAGTCACTGGATTCTAAGCTGGACTGTGAGAGTTTATGCAGCTGACTCATTGATCAAATGCCCAGCTATTGGCTTCACGCCTACATGATGCTGGGCATATTTGTTAATTTGAGGGAAGCAATGGAATAATAATAACTAATGATTTAAAAAACAAGATAAGTGCATTGACTGTAGTGGAGTTCTGATTTTAAATTTTTAAAAAAATTAATGCCAGGAGCAGTGGCTTATGCCTAAATTCCAGCAACTCGAGAGGCTGAGGTGGAAAGATCACTTGAGCCCAGGAGTTTGAGACAAGCCTGGGCTATGGTGTGAGACCCCCATCTCTAAAAAAATAAAAAATGAAAAATTATCCAAGTGTGGTGGCTCGTGCCTGCAATCACAGCTTCTTGAGAAGCTGAGGCCGGAGGATGGCTAGAGCGTGGGAGTTCGAGACCAACCTGGCAACATAGAGAAACCCTGCCCCTACTGAAAGAAAGAAAGAAAAATTAGCCTGGCATGGTGGTACGTGCCTGTGGTCCCAGCTACCTGAGAGACTGAGAAGGGAGGATTGCTTGAGCCCAGAAGTTTGAGGCTGCGGTGAACTGGGACTGTGTCACTGCACTTTAGCCTGGGCGACAAGGCGAGACCCCTGCTCTAAAAAAAAATTTTTAAAAGTTAATTTGTAGAAAAGGTGTTAGATGTTCATTGCCATATTTTATGATGGATTCCTGTTTAAATGCCATTCTCTTAAAAAAAATATAACTTGTAGGAGTTTTTAACCGTAAAATTAGCATCACATGTTTACCATGGAGAATTTATAAAAAAACAAACAGAGGAAAATAAAACCTCTGTAATCATACTAACTCAGAGATAACTTGCTGTTAGATTTTGGTGTAGATCTAATACTTTTTCTGTATTTATATTAAAAATACTTAAAACATATACATTTCTTTGTTACAAACATGGTGTCTTATAGATAGTGCTGTCACATAGCAAAACAGTGTTAAATATTCTGAATCAGAAAAGGAAGCCGACTCTCCAACTGAAAGAGGTATTATCCTAGAGACTTTTTCTGGTGATGGCAATTTGTTAATACTCACTTTTTGCTTTAAATTCTCTATTGAAATAGTTTTCTGTTTTGCTCTACTTTTAAGGATAATATAATTGTATCATGCTGTTTTCACAGAAATGTAAGAAAAAAATATATTAATTTTATAAGTTAATAGAGGTTGAGCATCCCAAATCCAAAATCTGAAATCCCAAATGCTCCAAATTCTGAAGCTTTTTGAGTGCTGACATTATGTTCAAAGGAAATGTCCATTGGAAGATTTCAGATTTTTGGATTTAGGGAGCTCAACAAATAAGTATAATGCACATATTCCAAAACCTGAAAAAAATCCTAAATTCAGAATACTTCTGATCCCAAACATTTCAGATAAGGGTTATTCAACCTGTACTGTCAGATGATCCCAAATGAAAAATATTAATCGTTAACCAAATGTCAAGGAATTGATCACATTTTACAGTTTCTGCCTGGGATTATGAATCAAGATGAAAAGGCTCTGCGTGTTTAAAAATATAAATTTTTTTATTTTGTTATAAATCTTAAATTTATCTACACTTAAGATTTATTTGATATGTGGGATCCATTCATATGTTGGATTCAACAATTCTGTCAAAACTGTGGCAGTGATAGAGGATTCTTTTTTTCCCACTGAACTATCACAAAATTGAAAAAGAGTAATTGGAGAACCCCACTGGCTTGGCCAGCTCGAAGCCTGGGAGGGGGCAGGCACTGCTGTGGATGGGAGCGTCCCAGCACCACACTGCCCCTCCTACCCACGGATCTCTGAGGCCTGCCTTTGTCCTTTGACCCTGGGCCATTATTAGTGTCTTTGAGAGCTGGACTGCTGTACCCTACTTCCCCAGGGGGGCCTGACTTCACACAGCCTCTGCTGCAGTGCGTGGTTGGAGGTGACGGCCTTGGTAAATCCAGTTTCCTGCCTCCTCAATTATTTGTGCTCATATACTGTATGTTTTTTAGTGAGGTTTATATTTGAGATGTGTTTTCTCCTTCTTACCCTTTCTGGCCTTTCTATGGATTAATACCTGGTCTCTTCTTGTGTACTTGAAAGTGAATCTCTCATCATATTTTTCCTTAGTGTCAGAACCTCCATGACTCCGAGCACTTAACGTGGCTCATTGTAAATCACATTCAAGATCTGATCAGCCTTTCCCACGAGCCTCCAGTGCAGGACTTCATCAGTGCTGTTCACCGGAACTCTGCTGCCAGCGGCCTCTTCATCCAGGCAATTCAGTCTCGTTGTGAAAACCTTTCAGCTGTACGTCTTCGTCCTGCCAACTATTGCCAGTTGCAGTTTTCTCTGCCTTAAAAATGGAGTATTGAAATTTTTAACTTTAATTTCTGATTGGCAAAATAGTCATCTTTTGTTCTTTTCCTTCTCGCTGTTAGCCAACCACTCTGAAGAAAACTCTTCAGTGCTTGGAAGGGATCCATCTCAGCCAGTCGGGAGCTGTGCTCACGTTGTATGTGGACAGGCTTCTGTGCACCCCTTTCCGTGTGCTGGCTCGCATGGTCGACATCCTTGCTTGTCGCCGGGTAGAAATGCTTCTGGCTGCAAATTTACAGGTATTGGGAAAAGAAACCCTGATATTGGTTTACATTGAAAATTTAGCAGGCCAAGCAAAACAGGTGGCTGCCTTTTTCCTCCATAGGTATGGTCTTGACATGGTCACCGATAGAAACATGGAAATATCTGCAAACTTGCCATTCCTCGTGTGTCTGATCTGTTTCTTGTATTTTTTTCTAGTCTGTCCTTACTAGGATGAACTGTACACATCAGTTTATCCTTTTTAAATGAGCATGAGGTTATTTTGGGTGTTCGGTGTCACAAACACACTAATGTGTTTTTGTCTATTAGAGCAGCATGGCCCAGTTGCCGATGGAAGAACTCAACAGAATCCAGGAATACCTTCAGAGCAGCGGGCTCGCTCAGAGGTAATGCTGGAAACACAGGTCGTCCTTGTGTTAGGATAACCCAGGATATAAAGGATATAGATTTGTGCGGGAATAAATTCACAGGACAAGAAATTGATGTGCGTTATAGGTGGGTTTACTGCAGAAGTGCCATAACAGAAAGCTTCCTACTTTTAAAACAACCAGATCTCACTTTATATGGAGTAAAGGACAATCAGCAGGATCACGTCTGTGACATGAGTGGAGGGAGTTTGCACTCCTGTTGGCTGTTTGAGAGGTAGTATTTAGAATGCCTGTATTCACTGTCCTGTGATGAGTGGGAAAATAGGTTATCCGCTTTATCTTAGCAAAATCAAAGCATGTCATCTAATTGCTAAATAAGAGTTGGCAAATCTGAAAGACATTACTGAACCCTTGGCATGCAGGACTTACATCTGCATCCCGTTGCCATTTTATCTCTTCAAAGCATTTAATCACTTAGTTGTGTTTGCAAAGTCTTTGAGAAGCCTTTATCAGAAATCCTTACATCTCCTATGTGAGTGTACTTCCATAACTGCAAAATAAGTTAAACTTTTACCTTTTTTCTTCCCTTGGTGGGTAAAAGGGAAAGAGAGACAGCAGAGAAGGAGAATATAATTATCATGCTGTGTCCTTTGAGCTGAAATTGCAAAAAAGAAAAAACACACACACAAAAATTATTGTGTGTTGATTTCAGTCTTAAGAATACCTTGTTGATGGTGTTTTTAAATGGGATTGGGCACAATTAGGTGGACAGTTTGGGATGATTTTTCAGTCTGTAGGGCCAAGCTGTTTTGTAATTTGCATTATAAAGTTGTCACTCTCATAGCAGATGGTGGCAGATAAACTATTATTACTTTTTGACCCTAGACTTAATCTTCAGTCCAGATGAGGGAGATTAAAAGATTATAAATATCTAGTGCCAGATGAGGTGATTTTATTTTGAAATGACCATAAATTCCTATCAGTTGTCTTACTGGGATATTTGATAGTGGAGTTTGTGCATTTGAGTCTTAGATGATCTGTTTTACATTTATTAAGATAGCCTTTATTAGCTTTTATACCATGTATGGACTGTTGCAGTGTTTGAGTATAAATGAAATTTCTGGACGGTATTAATGGAGTACAAACTGTGATACTTAGAAGTAAACTAGGGCCTGCATTTGTATCATGACCTGTTTCAGTGTTGATGAGAAAATAGCTGTCAAGAAAAAGTTTTAAACAAGTTTCATTTTCCTTTAAAACCACTAATAGTGCATCCTTAGAGTGTCTATTTCTAGAATCCTAGTGTGCAGAGTTTAGACTAAGACTAAAAAAAAAAATTACACTGTAATTTCATTTTTATTTGTATTTTAGACACCAAAGGCTCTATTCCCTGCTGGATAGGTTCCGTCTCTCTACCATGCAAGACTCACTTAGTCCGTCTCCTCCAGTCTCTTCCCACCCGCTGGACGGGGATGGGCACGTGTCACTGGAAACAGTGAGTCCGGACAAAGTAAGTGTCCAGCGTGTCTGCATGCGAGGCACAGGGCACTGAGTGCCTCTGTCACCCGTGGCAGATACAGAGAGTGCAGAGGAGGCGCAGTGGACTCAAGGAGTGCTGGCGCTCGGCTCGGCTCAGTGAAGCTGTGGTTAGAGACCTGGGGGGCCATCAAGGTCCGAGGGAGCAAAGCAGTGCTGATGTGGGACCCTTTCGGTAGGAATGCGGGGTGAGTCGTTAGTGGGTGAATCAAGGGAAAGTCAGTTGTGGCCTGCAGGCCCCTGACTGCACAGGCCTTCAAGCACGTGTCAATGCATTTAGCTTCCCTCCATCGCCTCATACCTTCTGGCCACCTGTGAGTTGCACCGCCACGGCCAGCCATTCTGGTATGTTGTCAGCACCTCTACTGCTCATACCTCACAGTTAGGGACCACTTGGGGCCTTGGTAGAGCCTTGGTACTCTACTTTCCTGGAGAGAGTTCAGCTTATGAATATGAATTTAGATTTCAAAAACCAGCAGCCCAAGTATAAGAAAGCAAAGGTTCAGTCCTGCCTTCTTAGGCTCTATTTCCTAAGCATCTGCCCTGCCCTGCCCTGGTTGCTGGGAAGAGATGAGCAAAGCAGACAGCCCAGGAGAGGATGGCAAAGGGGCCGCTAACCCTTAGTAGTTTAGCTATATTTGGAAGGACTATTAGAAGTTCACCAGGTGAAGGGGGAGGCCGTGAGAGTACCCAGGCAGGTAACAGAGGTCCCAAGGGGAAGACCTGTGGTGTGGTGAGCTGTAGCCACAGCATGCCGGCCGGCAGTCCTCTCGGTTAGCCCTGTGGTGTGGTGAGCTGTAGCCACAGCATGCCGGCCGGCGGCCTTCTCGGTTAGCCTAGTGCAGTGTTCCCAAGCACTGGCCTAGGCCTGTAGCTCCAGGGATGTGAAGTCCCCTTGAACTCCACCCATCATGTTCCCCTTATTCATCTTTTTCTTCCCAGGACTGGTACATTCATCTTGTCAAATCGCAGTGTTGGACCAGGTCAGATTCTGCACTGCTGGAAGGTGCAGAGCTGGTGAATCGGATTCCTGCTGAAGATATGAGTGCCTTCATGATGAACTCGGTACGGGGGGAGCAGCGGAGGCAAGGAATCCTCAGCTTTTCTTGTGACTTCCAAGTGGGATTTGTCTCCTCATGTGACTCACTTGTTGACAACACATGTTGGGAACTCCACTCTGGATGGGGACGGGATGACGGAGAGACTCCACTCTGAATGGGGCTGGGAAGTGGGGAGGACTCCATTTCAGGGGGCCGGGACATGGGGGATATGCTGATCGAGATTGTTTCAGCCACATTAGAATCCAAGGAGGCAAGTCGATTTCACTCAGCCTTTCATGCATTTAAAGAAAATGGGCCGGGCGCAGTGGCTCAAGCCTGTAATCCCAGCACTTTGGGAGGCCGAGACGGGTGGATCACGAGGTCAGGAGATCGAGACCATCCTGGCTAACACGGTGAAACCCCGTCTCTACTAAAAAATACAAAAAACTAGCCGGGCGAGGTGGCGGGTGCCTGTAGTCCCAGCTACTTGGGAGGCTGAGGCAGGAGAATGGCGTAAACCCGGGAGGCGGAGCTTGCAGTGAGCTGAGATCCAGCCACTGCACTCCAGCCTGGGCGACAGAGCAAGACTCCATCTCAAAAAAAAAAAAAGAAAATGGAGGTGGTCTTAGATTACAGTCATTTTACTTGTTTGTTCTCGTGGCAGTGAGGAAGGGTATCGGATTGGTGTCTGTCTTAATTCAGGATCTTTGAGAAGATGGAGAGCACTCCCTCAGGGATTAGGAGAGACTCGAGATGGAAATGAAGATTTTACTACCTACAGGTCCTGGCGGGTACATGGCATGCCTAGAGGCCCCTCACACACAGAGGTTGGGGGCACGTGAGGGAATGAAGTGTGGCCCTGGGCACTTTTATTGGCATCTAGGGTGGGGGACCTGAGCGGCAGGGAGCAGGGTAGAAACCGGATGGGAGTGGAGTTGGAAGCAGACAGCTGTGAAATGTGAAGCAAGTTGATAGGAGCCCTCTCTCATGAGGAGGTATTGTTTTGAAATCCAGCTGGCCCCAAGGCTGGGTGTATGGTTTGGGATGAGAACTATCTGACCTCCACGGGAGGAACAAACACGGGATGTTATCATCTAAGCTCCATGGCCAAGACAGAATGGAAGTCAGGGTTGCATATTTGCCGTAGACTTCGACACAGTGTCGTAGTGTGTGACTTCAATAACTTGTTTCTGGTGTTCTGGAGGTTGATCTTGAGTCACAAAAGAGACCCTTGAATGCAGTGAGATTTCCTCTACCCACACCTCTGTTAGATGTAGTGAGGTTCTTCACCCCCCAACCCCAGATGTCAGAGGGCAACCTGCGCAGAGCTATCCCAGGAGACCGTGCAAAGCCTTGCTGTCCCTGTCCTTCACCCGTGGGCAGATCCTGTGAGCAGTCGGGGGGCCACCTCTTTGGTGTGGTACAGCCATGGCCCGAGCAGGGCTTCCTCTCGGACCTACTAGGACGGGAGAAACCTCCTGGTGCTTTAGCCCTGTGTTGATACGCAGCAGATGGGAGGGAAGTGGGCACCCGGGAGGACAAATGCCCGTAGAGGCTGGGGGTGGAGGCAGGTGTTCATGAAAAGAGACCTTGCGGGGAGGGCAACACAACGGTGTGTTCTGATGTACTGAAGAGCTCAACTGAAAAGAACAGGAGAATTCACCCAAAATCCGTTTGCTAATATTGTTTATCTTTTTTTTTTTTGAGACGAAGTCTCGCTCTTGTCCCCCAGGCTGGAGTGCAATGGTGCGATCTCGGCTCACTGCAACCTCCGCCTCCTGGGTTTAAACAATTCTTCTGCCTCAGCCTCCCAAGTACAGGCATGCGCCCACCACGCCCGGCTAAGTTTTGTATTTTTAGTACAGATGGGGTTTCACCATGTTGGCCAGGCTGGTCTCAAACTCCTGACCTCAGGTGATCCACCTGCCTCGGCCTCCCAAAGTGCTAAGATTACAGGCCTGAGCCACTGTGCCCGGCCTAAAATTGTTTATCTTAAGATTCATGCAGTGAAAACTAACTTATTGAGTGATAAATTTGCTTAGTGATCTGTTTATTAGGTTTTCCAAATTTGCTAACTGGGCTTTGAACAGCTGTAAAAGTTCTGACTGTAAAAGAAAGCTTCAACTTTTGGCATTCATGATGCTTTTCTGAATATTAAACTAAGATAGATGTTTTACCTGAAGAATTGGCCCCCAGTCTTATAAATGGCTAAACAAAAAAGGTTGCTAGAACATAATCCAAATTGTCATAGGAAATACCAGTTTTCCAACCAAAATTTTGTCATTCATATGGCTACTTTTACTTATTTCAGCTGCATTTGAACATCTTTTTCAAACTTCAGGGATGGTTGGTGTATCACTGAGGTCTTGGATGACACTTTAGCTTTGATTTTCTGTTTTATGAGTTAAAATTGTCATACCAAAATTTTACTTCAAGCAAATCCAAGAGCATAAAAAATTAAAATATTACTTAAAGTACCAAGAAAGAACAGAAATATATTTTACTAAGCATATGTTGAATGAAATTGTTCAAATATTTGTAACAGGCATAGAGTAGAATTTTCTTAAAACATTTTGATGGTATACCAATCTGTGTTTTCTCAGAAACATTTGCCTTATTCTTTTTTCTGTTGTGTTTTTCTTACCTGATTGAAAGCTCATAATCTGTTGGTATTGTTTGTTTAACCTTTAATGCTCTGATTTCAGGAGTTCAACCTAAGCCTGCTAGCTCCATGCTTAAGCCTAGGGATGAGTGAAATTTCTGGTGGCCAGAAGAGTCCGCTTTTTGAAGCAGCCCGTGAGGTGACTCTGGCCCGCGTGAGCGACACCGTGCAGCAGCTCCCTGCTGTCCATCACGTCTTCCAGTCTGACCTGCCTGCAGAGCCGGCGGCCTACTGGAGCAAGTTGAATGATCTATTTGGTAATTAAAATTAAAATTTATCTTATTTTTAAAAAGCATTCCAGGGCCAGTATAGTACTTTGCACCAAGTAAATATACAATAAAGGCAGTGGATCTAATACACCAAAAGCATTTACAGAGGTAGCTAAATAGCAGCACTGGTGTCCTCAACTCAGAATTTCTTCCTGTGTGTTTGCCACTTTGCCATTCATTGACATGGTCATGGACATAGGGCTCTAAGCCCTTGAGGAAGGCTGGGCCAGACCTCAGGGGAGATGCAGCCCCAAACTACATGCAGTCATGTGGACGGATGTGTAGATGTGCCATTGAGGAACAATGTCTTGTGCTTTCATCAGATTCTCAAAGAATTGCTTGACTGCCTTTCGAAGGTGTTGCATCTGTTCTCACGTTTGCACCCACCCACGAGGGCCTTCTGTTTCAGGGGATGCTGCACTGTATCAGTCCCTGACCACTCTGGCCCGGGCCCTGGCACAGTACCTGGTGGCAGTCTCCAAACTGCCCAGTCACTTGCACCTTCCTCCTGAGAAAGAGAAGGACACCCTGAAATTCGTGGTGGCAACCCTTGAGGTAAGAGGCAGCTCAGGAGCTCAGTGTTGCTGTGGGGAGGGGACACGGGGCTGACTGGAGAGGGTAAAGCAGTTTTATTTGAAAAGCAAGAGCTCTGACCAATCCAGTCACTCTTCCATCTCAGCCTGGCAGTAAGTCTTGTCACCGTCAAGTTATTGTAGCCATCCTTCACCCTTGCCTCACCACTCCTCACGGTGGCCTGTGAGGTCAGCCAGGTCCCCTTCTCATCTGCACCTCCAATGTCACGTGGATCTTAATTTTAGTGACTTGAAAAATAATCATCTGGAGGCACTTTGTGTCTTAAGTTGGCCTGGACATGTCAGCCAAGGAATACTTGGTTTGTGTTGGTGCTTATAATTAGCCCCCAAAACGTGTACACATTCTGGATGCATTAAAGTCAGGCCTGTATCCTTAAAGGGCCATCGCTGTGCTGCCTGCCCTCATCAGGGACACACTTTGCAGACCCATAGAGGCTCCGCCTCCACCTCACACCAAAGAAAGGGAGGAGTCCAAAGGGCATCAGTGCCGTTACTCACAAAATGATGAATACACCCTTATTCTGAACCACGTGGAGTCAGATGGTTTGTGATCCCTGTCCTTTAGGTTTCAGCTTAGTGGGGAAGTGGGAAAGTCAGCGTGTGATCACAGCACAGGGTGATTGCTGCCAATTATATTATGTGCCTGCTGTGTGCAGGACAAAATACTTTACACGCATCTTCTTATTTGACTCTCACAACTCCCTGTGAGATAGGCTCTGTTACTCCCATTTGACAGGTGAGGAAAGTGAGGCCTAGAGAATTTCAGTGACTTGCCCAGGTCCACTGAGCTACGAAGTAGCCATTCTGGCGTTTGAACTCAAGGCCTGCTATCCCTAGAACCCACGCTCTCAAATTCAACCTCTGAGGCTATGACAGAGGCAAGCCCCAGTGCTGTGGGGGCCCCAGGGAAGAACCTCTGGCCTGGTGGCCACATAGCCCAGGAGAGATTTCTACAGGAGCCCACAGCGCTGAAGGAGAGAGAGGCAGCAGAGTAAGGGGGCATTCTGGCAGAGAGGGGACTGGCACCTTGGGTAATAGCTGGGTCAGGACTGAATGTAATGGAGTCAGGTCAGAGCTGTCCTTCTGGAAGGGCAAGGGCATCTGGACCCACTTCCCCTCAATGCTTTGGACGGTTCCACCACAACTGATTCACACGGCCTCCCCAAATGAACGTAAACGAGTGGGCATTCTGTGATTTGGTACTTCCCTTTAGGCCCTGTCCTGGCATTTGATCCATGAGCAGATTCCGCTGAGTCTGGATCTCCAGGCAGGGCTGGACTGCTGCTGCCTGGCCCTGCAGCTGCCTGGCCTCTGGAGCGTGGTCTCCTCCGCAGAGTTTGTGACCCACGCCTGCTCCCTCATCCACTGTGTGCACTTCATCCTGGAGGCTGGTGAGTCCCCGTCCATGAACAATGGGTTCCTATCCTAGTTCCTGTCTAGTTCACCATGTTTATATTTTGTGCTGCCTGTTTGCCAGGTACTAAGCTAGGAATTGGGGATGGAGAGGTAGATAAAATATGCATTAGGAAGGGCTGGGCCCCATCTCTTACTCTCCAATATATTGGAGTCTACACTGGAATTTACCTTGAATTTGCTTTTTTAGTCATTTTATTTAGATTTTGGAATTTCAGCTTTCCTCAAAATTACTTCTAAATTTTATGTCTCTGTGATCTTTCGTCTTAGCTGACTGTTTTATGCATTTAGTCTTATATGATCGTAAGATTAGTAAGATTACATTCAGAAGATTGTTTTCTGTTCAAATGCTTGTTTCTATACTGCACTGTAATATTCACGTACTGTAAAATAAAAGTGGCTTATTCTTTTCAAGGAACAGTATCCTCAACAAGAGTTATTAGCCACAATTTTTAAAAAATTGGACATCATGGTTTACATGTTAGAGGGCGTTCTGAAGCTTCGTATTCTCAAATTAAACATTATAGAGTGATGGTTTGATGTTTCATAATTGTTTTCATCTGTGCATTTGTAGCCAGCTTGAAAACAAAGATCCAGGGATTAGTACTTAAAAACCAGACTTCTTGGGGGTTATAGAGATGATTTTGGTAGTAATGAATGTTGAGCCGTCTGATAATAACCTCGGGGTGAGAGATGGCCAACAGGAGACAGTCGAGGGACTTAGAAATCTGAATGAAATCTGAAGTACAAATCTTCAGACATATACCACTAACCAAGAGATTGTTACCTCAGTCTAATATTGTCTGTCTAAAATTGGTTCTAAGAAATTTAGGCTCATCTGTCTATCCCTTTGAACTTTTGTGAGGCTGCACAAATGTAAAATTTTGAATGAAAAGCACTGTTGGAAGTCTGTGGAAATTCTTCTGCTTGTTCTGTTGTAATTTTAGTTGCAGTGCAGCCTGGAGAGCAGCTTCTTAGTCCAGAAAGAAGGACAAATACCCCAAAAGCCTCCAGAGAGGAGGAGGAGGAAGTAGATCCAAACACACAGAGTAAGTCTCAACCCATGCTTTCTTACATGTGGTTCCTCCCAGACTTAAAAGTCATTCACAAAGACGTGCACCATGGCGAGTGTGCACTCCTGGAAGCGCACCGTAGCTCGGCTGTGTCCTGCTGCTTCTCCCTCGCCGTTGGGAGGCTTTAGTCCATTGCTTTGCCACACTCTTTTGTCTCACCTTATCCCTATGCATGCGGCTGTCTCAGACCCTACAGACCAGCTGGGATGCCTCTGGGGAAGCCCTCCCCTCCCTCCAGCACGTTCCACATGCAGTTAATCTGAGCACTTTCCACACACAGTTACTCTGAGCACTTTCCACACGCAGTTACTCTGAGCTCCTTGAGGGCGGGGAACGGGTTTGTCTTCTTTGTGTTCTCAGAAATTAATACTTGGCCCCTGGTCAGCAAGCAACAACCTTTCGTTGAGTGGTAATGAATAAATAAATGTTTCCCACATGAGTATTCAGTAACCTCAGTGTCAGGTTCAGCCATCTGTTTTGGTGGATATTTAAAAGAAAATTCCGCTTTTCCTACAGAAAAAAATAAATAAATAAGTAAATCCAAATCCCAGTGATTTAAGCCAGTTATAGACTTAGACATATACTACGGCTTTTCATGCCCTTTCCTCCCAATTCTAGAGTAGGTATTTTACTAGGAAAATGGTGGCAATGCCTGTTGAGAGGAAAATTTTTTGGCCAAGTGTCTTTTGTTGTTGCCAGGGCCCCTAGGCTGCTGGGGCTACTTCAGTTTCTTTAGCCCAGTGTCTGGAGGGAGTGCTCCCTGTAGCCTGTCCCACAGAGACGGGGGTGCCTCACCTGGGGCCTGTCCACGCACTTTACACAGCACCCTTACTGGGAGCATCAGGCATCTTTTCCGTGTTCCATGGCTCAGGAAACACACCTTTTTAACCATGAGTGCGCCAGTGCTTTTGGGCTTTTTCTCCCAGCTTTTGTGCAATCCTAGTTATGGACGGAGTTTTCCTGTCTTTAGTCTTCTGCATAGTACTTTTTTCTTCTGGTTCCCGGTTCGAGGTTTTGTAATTAGAGAATGACCCAGAAGCAGTGGCATTTTCATACACAGCCAAGGTCTTCTCTGAATTTTTATCTCGAACCTCTGTGGGTCCTTCCGGCTTCAGTTTGTGATTTCATTATTTCTTGTTGCTGCCTAAGGAATATGAAAACACTCACCTCCCTACTCTGCGTCTTCCAGCCGAGTGGCACCTCAGGCTGTTGGTCCTGTGCTTCTGGGGCGAGGATAAGAATAGTGCCAACTTTGTGGATTGAGACAGATCAGTGAGTCCATCCATGTCAAGCACCTGGAACGGATGACAGTCTTGTTGTGAATCCCCAACAGATGTACTATGACTTTTAGTTAGATTTCCATTGCTTTGAAACTGTTGAGACATCTCGGGGCTTTGAGCCAGAGCAGCGGGCCCTGACGCGGGTTCTGTTTGGGTGAAGATGATTGTGTTTATCCCCGTGGCCCTCTGTAGGCCGGAGTGGGAAGCTTGCTTGATTTTCATCACCTTGATAGGATCTTACTTCTTAAAGGTCATCCCATAAATAACGAGCCAACTCATTAGCCTGGGGCTTAATTGCTTAAGTCCAACGAGAAGTCATTCTCTACCCTAGGAAGTTGCCCAAACTGTAGAATCTCGTGGCCTGTGGGTAGTAGCCACTTACTACACCTTCACTGACTCAACAAATCATATTTTAATAGATACGATATTCTAGACTCAAGACAGCATGCTGTGGATCTTCCCAGGGGTGTGACGTGTTCCTCGGCGTCTGCCTTGGGAGTTTCCATTTCCATCAGAACCGTGCCCCAAGCCCCTCAAACACTCTGATCTAGGAACGCCAGTGAAGCAAGGATGACAGCGTGGCCCTTTGATACCAGCTGAGGGACAGACACAGGTCCTGGGAGACCAGAGAAAGACAAGGGGCAGAGGAAGTGTCCTAGAGGGTGGGCCAGAGGGCTGGGAACCAAGGCCAGAGCTCAGGTTCAGGACCATTCCAGCAATCCCAGCAGAAAATGGGGAGGATTGTATGGTATAGGCGGATATGATGGAGGTAGAATCTGCAGGCTTTCAGTGGCCAGCTCAGTCTAGGTGATTCCACAATTACAGCTTGAGCAGCTGGTTGTTGGTCATGCTTCTTACACTGGGCATGTAGAATGTGTTTTTTAAAAAGTCCTCTCTTAACCATTGCTTGTTTAGATCCGAAGTATATCACCGCAGCCTGTGAGATGGTGGCAGAAATGGTGGAGTCTCTGCAGTCGGTGTTGGCTTTGGGTCATAAAAGGAATAGCGGCGTGCCGGCGTTTCTCACATCAGTGCTCAGGAACATCGTTGTCAGCCTGGCCCGCCTGCCCCTTGTCAACAGCTACACACGTGTGCCGCCACTGGTGAGTCTGGTCGTTCCGTGCAGAAGATCAAGTACGGTGAAACGCATGGGTAAGCCCTGGGCTGGGCCACCTGAGAGGGCAGGACAGAGTCCCTGCGGCCCAGAGGCTGCCAGCTGTGTTTCTGGTGCCTGCTGTGGTTCTGGTGCCAGCTGTGGTTCTGGTGCCAGGCTGCTTTCCTCAGGCACCATGTGTGGAGGTCGCTAGTAGAAATACTGGGTTTTCTAAAATGAACTGAGGCCCCACATCCTTAAGAGATTAGTGTTAGACTTGATTCTAGAGCAACTAGACCACTTTGCTTACTGGCAGACCAGAAACCACACTCCCTCGAGTGAGTAAGATTTTCCTTTGGAAATAATTCGTGTTTTTCTACACAATTTTGCTGTTGTCTTCAGAATCGGTTTAAAGTAGGTGTTATTGCTGGGCGCAGTAACTTATGCCTGTAATCCCAGCACTTTGGGTAGCCAAGGCGGGCAGATCACTTGAGGTCAGGAGTTCGAGACCAGCCTGGCCAACATGATGAAACCCCGTCTCTACTAAAAATTAGCCAGGTGTGGTGGTGTGTACCTGTAGTCCCAGCTACTCAGGAGGCTGAGACAGGAGGATGGCTTGAACCCAGGAGGCGGAGGTTGCAGTGAGCCGAGATCACGCCACTGCACTCCAGCCTGGGCAACAGAGTAAGACTGTCTCAAAAAAAAAAAAAAAAAAAAGTAGGCGTTATTGATCGGGATGCTTGTTTCAGATAACATGAAGAGCTTAGTTTGAGGAGAGTGAGGGTTGATGGAAGGGGACTGGCTTCTGCTCAGTGAAGTGGCATCATCCCCCACCAGCCTGCTGAAATAAGATGATGGGACCTGTTCCTTAGGGACTGCAGCATCCTCAGGCAAGAAAGAAAGGCCGACCCGGCAGGGTGTGAGCCAGCAGGTATAGGTCAGTGACAATGGAGCTGGGTCCCAGGGAAGAGGCTTGTGGCTGCCTGAGAAGGGTGTGTGCCTGCCTGTGTGTGCATGCACGTGTGTGTGTGTATATGCTGGAGAGTCTGGGGAGGCTTGCTCCAAGGACACAGTATTGTTTGATTCTGAGAGCTGAGGAGGGTTCTGCCGCAGGGGATGAAGGTATTCAGATGGAGAGCTCATTCCGAAGAAGAGGCCAGGGCCTGGCGGTGCTGGCAGCAGTTGCAGAACAGGGAGTTGTAAGCTTTTTTGGGAAGAGCAGCAGGAGTGCTGGAGAAGCCGGTCACCCTTGCTGCATGGGGGTTGCTCTCGGCTCCACTCTTGGTGCACAGCGAGTCACTGTGGGTTCGTTAGCGTCTGGTTCTGAAACAGTAACTGCTCCTTTGGAGGGGCTCGGGGACACCATGTAGGAGGGCACAGTCTAGAGGTCATGCCGTCTGGAACACACTTGAGGATATGCCAGGACGGACTGCATGCTGTAGATAAAATTCCTCTAGCAAGCTCTTAACCGGCATTGAGGAGTTCCCTGAGTGCGGTCATCTGGAAGGCAGCTGTGAAAGGTACTGCAGTCTCCTCCTGGGCAGGTACCAGAGAGGAGCACAGCGGAGCATAACTGATTTAAAGAGAGGGCTTTCCTGTGGTGAGGTGAGAGATTAGCTGGTCATTATCATAGAACCCCTCTGCCTGTGTGTAGATGGGCTATGGGAATCCTGGGGTTCCGTTGGGTCCTCTGTCACCTCACTGAAGGCATGTCAGCTGAGCTGGCCAGACCTTCAGCTGATCCTGCCACTTGAACAGCATCAAGCCTGCCTGTGGATTCTTCTGTGCACGGTGCTTGTCTAATCACCTCATGCACAGAGAACTGTACTTCAGAGTTTACAGAAATAAGCTGTATGGTTCATTTTCGTGCCTGCTTGCCAACAAACATATCTGAGCTGAACTTCACTGAACGCCTGCCTTTATTCTAACACACCATCTGCTGTTTGTGGGCGAGGGGTGCTGTCTAACTCCTGCCTGCCTCTCCCAGCACTCCCTGAGTGGGGTGTGCCAGCAGCCTCAGGGTGAGGACAGGAAGTGGGAGGGCAGAGCAGATTTGGAAGGGCCACTTGATGGGGAAGGAAGTCCCAGGAAGCAATTGGAGCTGTTTTCTGGGGGAGAAGGTGCCAGCTCGGGGACAGTGTTGTAGTGAGGAGGGAGCCCGGTGGAGAGAAGTGGGGCTTCCTGCTTCCTCACAGTGTGTCTGTCCTAACTCAACTCGGGTGATGTCACTTCATTTTCATCTTCTCAGGTGTGGAAGCTTGGATGGTTACCCAAACCGGGAGGGGATTTTGGCACAGCATTCCCTGAGATCCCCGTGGAGTTCCTCCAGGAAAAGGAAGTCTTTAAGGAGTTCATCTACCGCATCAACACACTAGGTACTCTTGGGGCCTCTCCTTCAGGTCACCATCATCGGGCATCTACTGGGAGGAAATCCAGAGCCCCAGTACTGGGATCTTCTCATTTGACTCCAGAAAAGATTTAAGCATGATAATAATACAAACCTGTGTCAATACATTTTGCAGTGTCGGCAAAACTCCTTTTATACTGAGAAAATAGATCCCAGTTCCTGTGTTTTGTGGCTTGAATCCCAGCTTTTCATATTCTGGGCTTGTTTGAAGTCAGGAAAAGTTCATGTGTAATGGACAACGTGAGGCCAAATTCTGCCTTAGATTTTGCATTTAGGCTCAACCGTGGCAGCACTTGTCTCGGAGTGTGTTCTCGTGTTCACCAGTCTGATCCTGTTGTATCTCACTGGTGCGTTTTCTCACATGGGAACAAGCTGACGGGAGCAGATGGAGTCGAGTCTCTTAGCACTCGCCTTCCTCAGAGCCTAGAGGCAGCATGGGGAGAAAGCAGGCTTGGGGCCCAGACGGTCCTGGTCTGCTTCCAGCCCTTCTTAGCTGAGCAGCACAGAACAAGTCCTTCTAACCTCTAGAGACCCTCAGTTTTTGTCATATGTAAAATGGGGGTCATGTCTATTTCATAGAATTGTTGCAGATTTAGAAATTACATTTCTTTTTTTTTTTTTTTTTTGAGACGGAGTTTCGGCTTTGTCACCCAGGCTGGAGTGCAGTGGCGCGATCTTGGCTCACTCCAAACTCCACCTCCCGGGTTCACGCCATTCTCCTGCCTCAGCCTCCCGAGTAGCTGGGACTACAGGCGCCCGCCACCACGCCTGGCTAATTTTTTGTATTTTTAGTAGAGACGGGGTTTTACCGTATTAACCAGGATGGTCTCGATCTCCTGACCTCGTGATCCGCCCGTCTCGGCCTCCCAAAGTGCTGGGATTGTAGGCATTAACCACCACTCCTGGCCTAGAAATTACATTTCTAAACAAGTGTTACCCCTTATTTCTAAATAAGTGTCTAAATGAATAAGTCACCACTTTTGCCCCTATTTGATGGCAAGAGGTGTGATCTTGTGGTGGGATTGTAATCAGTCAGTCCTCAGTGACTGTGCCCTGCTGTGATGTTTCCTGGAAAGTTCCTGTCTTGTCCTAGAAAGTCTGGCAGGGGCACCCTGACTCCACTGTCCAGTCTTCTCCCCAGGCCCTTCGGGCTTCTGCAAATTTGAGGCTTGTTTTCATCCCAGAAGGTTCTGGCAGCAGACACCTTGCGTCTACTTTCCCCTTTAGTTAATTAGATAATTCAATGTCCGAAGGGAACCCTGAGCAGGAACCTCAAGCCAGCTGTCTCACGGAGCTCCTCCTCTTCCTCACTGTGAAGATTGGTCTCCCCCTTGCCTAACACGAACTCCTTTGCTTACTTGGGTGTCCTCGCTCTTGAACTCCCCGGCAGACGTGCGTGACCCAAGACTGTGCTGCAGTCCTTGCTTTTGTTCATGCTCATCTTCCTCTTGGTTCATTGTTTTCCCTGTAATGTAAATTGTTTTATTTGTCTGTATCTGTGTCTGAATCAGTCCTGCACGCTCTCCTTCTCTCTGTCTCTTGTTCTTTCTTTACCCAGTTTAATCACAGGGACCCCGATGTCTATTTCTCTAGTTCTACTGTCCTAAGCACCCCATCCTGTCTTTCTGGCCTTATCACAAGTGGCGTGTCTGCCTCAGACATCATGATGGGGGCATGAAGCACAGCTGTCAGAAACAACTGTTCGTTAGGTACACTCGAATGCAGCTCATCAATAGGAATGGAGGGTCTATCAGATGTGCTTTCACTGAATCCCTGTTCCTACCTCGATACACTCTTTTTTATCTATTCTTCTAGACAGGTCAGAGGAACCATTGCTTTGACTTTTAAATTTTTAGCAGCTTTATTGAGGTAGAATTCACGTACTACAGATTTCACCCACTCTAATCGGACAGTTTGGTGGCCTTTAGTTTTATCCACAGAGTTGTGCAGCTAGCTGTACAGTTTCAGGGCTGGACTCCAGGGAATATTTTAGCCCATCTCGTGAGTGGGGCAGAAGTGGCCCTGGCCTTGCGCGAGGTCACCTGCATGGGTGTCCCTGCCCTGTCCCTGTGTCTGCACCACTGGGGGTTGAGCAGGCTGCCAGGGCCGACCTGGGCCTGTGCCACCTGCCTCTCACGTGCCTCGGACAGTGCAGCTGGTGTCTGTACTTCGGTTTCCTTGGTGATGAAATGGAGGGGATAGTGTTCCTGCGTCATAGACCTGTGTGAGGTTTAAGGGACTTACTGCCCTTGGCGTGGGGCCTGCTCCAGGGGCCGTGCTGTGTCGGCGTAGCTTTCCGCTACAGGCTTGAGAAGGCTTGACACTGACACTGTCTCGTGTAACATTTATATTTCTAGGCTGGACCAGTCGTACTCAGTTTGAAGAAACTTGGGCCACCCTCCTTGGTGTCCTGGTGACGCAGCCCCTCGTGATGGAGCAAGAGGAGAGCCCACCAGAAGTAAGGCCACACCCCATGCTGGTTGGCACATGGACAGTTATGGCCACTTGCAGGCCTTTGGTGGTGAACAAAATAAGGCAGCAGACTGTTTTCTTTTTTTTTCTCCTACCTTATTTTTGAAAGAGTAGCCAGATGGTGTCTTGACTGATATTCCAGAGCAGGGACAAAGCCCACTGAGGTTTGGGGGCTGCGATTACCAGTGGCTGGAATGCATTTGATTACGGTGCGTTCCATGTTAAGGATCAATAAGATTGTGCCCTTTCTGGAAAGTATCTTTTAGTTTTATTTATCGGTATTCAGAGGAGTGTAGGTTGAATTAAAATGAAAAGGCACTTTATAAAGGCTGTGAGTAGTACATGGTTTCATTTTTCTTTTTTTTTTGAGACGGAGTCTCGCTCTGCCCCCAGGCTGGAGTGCAGTGGCGCGATCTCGGCTCACTGCAAGCTCCGCCTCCCGGGTTCACGCCATTCTCCTACCTCAGCCTCCCCAGTAGCTGGGACTACAGGTGCCCGCCGCTACGCCCGGCTAATTTTTTTGTATTTTTAGTAGAGATGGGGTTTCACTGTGTTGGCCAGGATGGTCTCGATCTCCTGACCTCGTGATCCGCCCACCTTGGCCTCCCAAAGTGCTGGGATTACAGGCGTGAGCCACTGCGCCCGGTATGGTTTCATTTTTCTAATGTCTTGCAGAGATTTTATTAGGCTTCTCGAAGTGTTCACGTACATTACATTAATGTGATACTAAGAGTAACTGTGCTCTGGCACAGCGAAGCCAGCAGAATGGGAAGTTGTGGAATGCAGGCCCTTGATTCTGATAGAAGGTGTGGTATGAACTCAAAGAAACGACAGTTTGGAGGGTAGACATATGTCACAATTCATCAAGATTGTCTTTAAATTCATCCATAGAAGCTAACAGGTTGTCATAAGCAAAGCCTCTGAAATGTATGAGGGAATTCAAGGGTAATTTATCAAAAAATAATTCATGTTTGGAGTTTTGTGCCCAAAGGAGTCCTTGATTTGAAAAATGGGCATTTGCCCATCAGATTGTTTCAGGGCCCGTATGTGCAGAGGCCGTGCCTCGTGCCCCGTGAGCTCAGCCTGACAGAAGTCCCTTGGTAGCACTTAGGGCTCCTCTTCCTCCCTTTGAGGCAGGGTGGACTCTGGGTTCTGCATTCAGAGCTGGTTGTGGGTGTCTTGCTGTTCTTGTTGACCTGTGGGCTATTCTTCCAGGAAGACACAGAGAGGACACAGATCAACGTCCTGGCCGTGCAGGCCATCACCTCACTGGTGCTCAGTGCAATGACCGTGCCTGTGGCCGGCAACCCAGCTGTGAGCTGCTTGGAGCAGCAGCCCCGGAACAAGCCTCTGAAAGCTCTGGACACGAGGTTTGCTTGAATTCCCACGTGTCTCCAGGACATAATGGGTGCTGGGGACGGTGGGGTCCCCGCTGAAGCATCCAGCAGCTTCGCCCAGGCTGTTTTCCTTTGTTGCTAGAATTGAAAACACTGTCCATGTGGCCTGTGCAGGAGGTGCAGACCCAAAGGTGGCCTCTTGGCCATTGAGGAGCTGGAAACGCGACGGGAACTGACATGGGGTTATTGAGCATTCAGGGGTAAACATGAGCAGAGCAAGAATGAGCGGGCAAGTAGTAGAACACCCACCTAAGGGCTCATGGACAGGCGCTCACTTAGGAAGTGAGTTTCATTTGGTATTACACCAGGTTCCTTTAGGCAAAGCGGAGGGAAAGTTCTGGCGTTTTTCACTTGTAAGATTTTGAAGGAAACAAAACACTCTTTACCTTTTTTCTGAAATGTAGGTTTGGGAGGAAGCTGAGCATTATCAGAGGGATTGTAGAGCAAGAGATTCAAGCAATGGTTTCAAAGAGAGAGAACATCGCCACCCATCATTTATACCAGGCGTGGGATCCTGTCCCTTCTCTGTCCCCGGCTACTACAGGTACCTGAGGGAAAGGGTGGGGGGTGGCTGTACTTGGGCTGGGATGAGAAAAGACTGGCGTGCTCACCACACCAGTTATGCAGGAAGACCTGAGTGTGGTTTCGTTGGAGGCTGTGGTGCTAAATATGCTGCCCCGTTCATAAGCAGGAGTCTTATTCAGGCCCAGGGAGGAAATAAAATCTGGAAATGAATTAGAAGCATGATCTCCTGCCAGTCAATTCTCACGGGCTGTAAGAACAGCAGGATTTAAAAGTTGAATGAGTTGCTTATGTTAAGAACTCAACCGAGCTCATCTACACAAGCTGAATCTCCAGCTTTTCCTAAGAAACCAGGTATGGCAGTGGCTGCAGGGCGGGGCACAGCTGGGCCTGAGCACCCCACTCCCTGCACCTCTCCCCTCCCTGGGCCCTGTCTGTCGGTGCCCACTCTCCCACCAAGCCTTCCAGTTGTGTGCCTGCCCTATCACAGGCATCAGAGTTTGTCACCTGGTTTACAAGAAGGGAGTTGTGTGGGGATCTGGGGATGCACGTTTTTCACCAAACAGTATTTTAGCATAGAGGTTTGTGATTCCCTGGTTATTTAGGAGGTTAAGCACCTTGAAGGCTTTAATTGCAGAAAGTTCTGTGTGGACATGCAATGTGTTATATGCAGTGTCTGTGACCCTCAGATGTTTATTAGGGCATTGAAATAAACAGCACTTGGAGGGCCATGGATCCAGCCTTCAAGGAGCTCATAGGTCAGGAGGACCCAGGAGCAATGACCTGTCGTAGACGGCAGAAAAGAGGGGCACAGAGGTGGGTTGGGGGCATACATAGGCAGCTCCTGGAGCTCCAAGGAGAGCAAATGCTTCCAGGGAAGGGGGTGTGGAGGCTCCTTGGGAGGAGGCGAGTTGATGCTGGGGTCTGGCAGAGGGTTAGCTGGGGACATTCGGCTGGAGGCTGTTGTTTGGGAATTGGGGGGATGCCCAGCAGAAAGACATGAGGAGGTTGTTTGGCCTGGGGCGTGGGGGATGTGAGAGGTCGAGTGGGGGCATTATCCTGCTCTCGCTCCTGGCTGTATCTGCTCAGCCTGGGCACTGAGGTGGGGTTCTGGAAAGCACTGTTCACAGATGCTTATCTGGGTCCTCCAGAGAGCTTGCCTGCCTGGACTGTCAGCTCACCTGCAACTGCTGACTCCTAAGCTTTTGCAGCTCAACCCACAACCAGTTCCCACTCACAGAGATGGGAGCTGAGGGGTGACAGGTGAATGCTACAGTCTTATATGTCATAGAGAAAAAGCGACAGAGTCCCGCTTGCCCACTGGCCCTGCCAGCTTAACGGGTTATAAAGTGACAAACCCCCGAGACCCACAGGTCTCTGCACAACCTGGACCCTCCTGCCAGTGGCGAGGGCAGGTGGCTCAGGCCTGTGTGCCTGTCTGGGCAGGAGCTGGGCTGGCACGAGGTGGGCCTGCGGCCCTGTGCCCCTGTGCAGATCAGGACTCAGGGTGCTGGTGTTCGCAGGTGCCCTCATCAGCCACGAGAAGCTGCTGCTGCAGATCAACCCCGAGCGGGAGCTGGGGAGCGTGAGCTACAAACTCGGCCAGGTCAGTCTCGCGCCTCACCAGGCCTCTGCCTGTTTCTGTCCTCAGACTTCGGTGCTTAACACACCCAGGAGAAAAGCTCAGTGCGCTTTTTAAGTGAAAGGAAGTTTTACTTTTTTTAAAAAAAAAATCTTTAATGTTCATTGTTTTGTCCTTTTATTCCTAGGTCCCACAAGCAGAGGAAATATTACTTTTGTTTTATTTATGTTCTTTATTCTAGAAAGTAGTTAAGAGACCTCACATGTAGTGATAGAGATGTATATAAGAGACAGTGAGAGGGCCTGAGTTGGACTTAAGCAAGGACCGTGAGACACCAAAAGGGGTGAGGACAGAGTGGAGTTAGCTGAGATGCTCAGGAGGAAATAGATGCCATGAAGGGCTCTGTTGTGGGGGGCTGCAGGCTTGGCCCTGAGTGTCCCTGTGGCCAGTTGTTGGGGGGGCAGACAGCTCGGCCACTTCCTGGCAGGTCACGTTGGTCTGTGCTTCTGTTTCCTCCTCAGGTAAGTGAAGGGATTTAAGGGTCCGGGCGTGGTGGCTCACACCTGTAATCTATAACATTTTAGGAGGCTGAGGCCAGAGGCTCACCTGAGCTCCGGCGGTTGAGGCTGCAGTGAGCCATGATTGCACCACTGCACTCCAGCCTGGGCAACAGACCAATACTCTGTCACTTAGAAAAAGTGTAAACAGAAACATAGGGCCATTTACATATGATGGCCCATGGCAGGAGCCCCACGGGTGTATGCTCAGGGGAGGGCCTGCTTTGCCGGCTAACGTGCAGCTATCCCTCCACCCTGTGCTGTGTCTTTTGCTCACTGGGTTCCTGGTTTGGTGAAACCAGTTGTGCAGGACAGTTCTCTCGGTAGCTTTTGTTTCAGTGGAAATGGGTCAGAATGTGGTGTGTAGAAGCACTTATGAGCTCTGAGAGTTTCCTCTTCTGAGTTCCTGGCCTGCAGCCTTCACAGCAGAAACCCCATGATGTCATATGCCTGTTTCTCTTCCCTGCTCTGTGCCCTGTACTGTCCTGTTCTGTGCCTGCTGGTTTCAGTGACAGGAGGCAGGGAGCTGCTGGACCAGCCTGTATTTTTCTAGACATAGTTGGAAAAAGAAGTCACACTCTTCGGTCCTCTCACCTTTGACAGATGTTTCCACCTCAAGCTAAGTGGACGTGGCCAATAGGACGCACTGTGCTTTTCCTGGAAGTGTTTCTGAAGGGCAGGCTGAGAGTGAGAGGCCTAGAGCTCACTGGGTGCCTGTGGCCTTGTCCTGGGCCCGGGGACACTGGTCTGTGCCCGAGATAATCCCTATTCCCCCCGCCTCACTGCATTTGCCCACATCCTTCGATGTTTGCCCTGTGTCCAAAGTCTGCAAACCGACTGTCATGGGATTGTACTGGGGCTGAAGTATAGTGCCACCCCTGCCCTGTCTGGGACGTTCAGCCCCAGATGCCACTGGACTGAGCCACTGCTTGCTTTTAGGAAAGAGGGGTGGGAGTTATGGGTCTGGGCGTGGGGAGCACAGGGGCTGCTCCTTGGCCTGAGAGTTGTTCATACAGACTCCCTGCCCACTCCCTGCGGGGGTGCTGGGTCCCAGGGGAGAAATGGCCCTTGGTGCCAAGAACGTGAGTTGGGCCTAGTGCCAGTGATGATGGAGAACAGCTTTTTATGGGCACACAGCCCACAGCACTGTGCCAAGTGCTCGAGGCTTCCAGAGAACCAGGCAGAAGGGAGGACAGTCGAGGTGTGCTGACGGCTGTGTGATCTGGAGCACGGGTCACAGAGGCACGGGGAAGCTCTGGCCTGGGGTTTACCACAATGACTGCCAGTGAGGGAGATTGGAAAAGAAATCTCACGTATTGGTTCCGTGTTTTGGGGACTGCATTCAGATGTCACTTAGGAGTGAAAGCGTCCCTTCGTAGAGCCTCTTTCTGTGTCACCCTCCTCAGCTGCTCCTGGGGTTGACTGACTCCTGATTCAGGCCTTTAGCGTGTGCTGGACCTTCCCAGCAGCAGTCCAGCCCCCAACCCACCCTCTCTGTGGACTCCCTTGCCTGTAACCTGGGGTGTCTGAACGACCCTTGCAAAGGGGCAGACTGTTCGACGGTAGGCATGTACTGAGTCCCAGGGGCTGCATCCGCCCACCAGGAGCCTGGCACTGTGGCTGCAGTGCTGAGCAGCACCCTGTTTCTGTGGCAGGTGTCCATACACTCCGTGTGGCTGGGGAACAGCATCACACCCCTGAGGGAGGAGGAATGGGACGAGGAGGAGGAGGAGGAGGCCGACGCCCCTGCACCTTCATCACCACCCACATCTCCAGTCAACTCCAGGTTTTCCAATGGCCTTTTTCTTTTCTACAGAAATTTGAAATTTCTTATCAGTCATTTGATTTGTTTGAGGTGCTTCTTGAAATGAGCCTCTCATCTTCTGTACCCAGAAAATACCCATCTTGCATATTCTACAGGAAACACCGGGCTGGAGTTGACATCCATTCCTGTTCGCAGTTTTTACTTGAGTTGTACAGCCGCTGGATCCTGCCATCCAACTCAGCCAGGAGAACCCCAGCCATCCTGATCAGTGAGGTGGTTCGATCCGTAAGTGAGCCTTCCCATTCCCCTCACACCGGCACATGCCACATGCACCACATGCACCACACACACGCTGCACACACACACGCGCCACACCACACGCACCACATGCACCACACGCACATCACATCACACATACCCCACATGCACGCAACACACACACACGCCACATGCGCACGTACCCCAAATGCACGCACCACACACACTCCACATGCACACATACCCCACATGCACACACACACGCGCCACATGCACATGTGCCCCACATGCACACAACACACACACGCCACATGCACACAACACACACACGCCACATGCACATGTACCCCACATGCGCACAACACACACCACATGCACACGTACCCCACATGCACACAACACACACACGCCACATGCACACGTACCCCACATGCACACAACACACACGCCACATGCACCACATACACTGCACACACGCCACACGTGCACACACACACCACATGCACCACACACAGCACACATGTCACACACACACCACACACCCCACACAGCCCATACACCACATTCATGCAACACACACACCACATACACCGCACACACGGCACACACATGCCACACCACACACACCACACACAATGCCACACTCGCCACATGCACACACACGTACATACCACACACATGCCACACGCACCATACACATGCCACATGCACCACACACCACACGCATCACATACATGCACATGCACACACACCCCACACCACACACACGCCACACGCAGATACACCACACACGCACATACACCACATGTACACACCATACACAGACCATACATGCACCATGTGTACTACGCACACACACAGACACACCACACACGTACACCACACACAGACGCACACATGCGTCCTGCACAGTAATGTCTCTTAGGTGTAAGAACACGACTTGCCAGTAGCGGCGTTCTGGATGCGTTGCCTGGATTCTAACAGTGCTGCTCTCCCCTTGCTTCCTGGTGTTCCACATCTCCAGCTTCTGGTGGTCTCAGACTTGTTCACTGAGCGCAACCAGTTTGAGCTGATGTATGTGACGCTGACAGAACTGCGAAGGGTGCACCCTTCAGAAGACGAGATCCTCGCTCAGTACCTGGTGCCCGCCACCTGCAAGGCAGCTGCCGTCCTTGGGATGGTAAGTGACAGGTGGCACAGAGGTTCCTGTGCTGAAGCCACGTGGGCCCATTTGCCTTGGGACCTGGTGTTGGCCAGAGGTGCTGGGTGCGGCTGCCTCCTTCCAAGAGTTGACCCGACCCGGACTCCACAGCCCACGTGAGCTGCAGTGCTTCTCAGCTGGAGGGGGTTCAGCGATGGTCAGTGCCATCCACAGGCCACCGTGATGTAGGTCGTGGCGGCCAAGCCATGGTTTGGGGTCCCGTGTCCCTGGGCTTGTGACATCATTGTAGTAGCTCATCCCCACAGAACCCCGGTGTGTGGTGGCACTGAAGCAGCGTAGATGGTGGAAACGCGACTGGCTTCCCCGTGCCCTGCCCTGAGGCCTGACTGCCTCACTCCCCCTCAGTTATGTTCCAGGTCCCCCGAACTGCCTGGCTGTACAGCTTCTCTCCTGGGGGCCATTTTGTCACAGTGACCCTGCGTTTCCAGTCCCAAGTCTGGGTGCTATAGTGTCTTCTTAGCATGGTGGTTGTCTTAGTCGATTTCGGCTGCTACTACAAGGTACCTTAGACTGGGTAGTTTATAAACAGTGGAAATTCACTTCTCACAGTTCTGGGGGCTGGAAGTTCATGGTCAAGGTGCCAACAGATTTGGTGTTTGGTGAGGGCTGCTCTCTGCTTCATAGATGGCATCTTCTCGCTGGGTCCTCATGGTGGAAGGAGTGAACAAGCTCCCTCAGGCCTTTCAGACAGGGCCCCAATCCACAAGGGCTCACCCCTCATGACTTCATCACCTCCTAAGGCCCCACCTTCTAGTACTGTGGCACTGCAAATTAGTTGTCAGTGTAGGAGTTTCGGGGGGGGGGGGGATACAAACATTCAGACCATCCCAAGGGTCAAGTGTTCATCCTCTTGAGTTCCTCCTTATTCTGCTTCTGGTTTATCAGGATTCAGCCAGTGCAGCATGGTACCTGTATTCTGTGGGCATATCACCACATGGTATTTGCCAAGCATCCATCAGCTGTACACATGAAATCATTACCTGTGGGCCCCGACATCTGGCGAAGCCTATTCAAGGATGTCAGAACTGTCAGAGCTGGTGCCTCTGGGTCTTTGTCTTGTGGCATTACCTAGTAATCCATTTTATGATAGCAATAGAAACTCGTGTCTTCAACAAACACCCGAGTGGCTGCCGTGTGCCAGCTGTCTGGAGCGCTTGGTGAGAATGGCATGGCAGTGCCCATCAGGGCCTGCTTACCCCTTGCTCTGGACGGGCTCCTGTCTGTCTGTCACAACGCTGTCGTGACAGCGATGATGTTTTTTGCCGTCACTCCAGCCACTGACATTTGCGGAGCTCTTCCTCCTGCACCCCACCTGACAAAGGCACCCTAGGCGGCCAGTGTCAGAGGTTAGCTGGCTTGTCTGGGTCACACAAAATGCGGCAGAGGTGGGACTGAGCCCATGTCCGTGACCTGGAGCCTGACTCCCTGCGAGTCTTGACTACTCTTGCCTGGACTCTGTCTTCCCCAAGCCCAAACGCCAGTCGTCTTCCCTTGTGGGTGGCCTTCAGCCTGGTGCCGTGCTGGTGACTCGGCAGCCGTCCAGGGAGTGGAAACAATGAGCATGTGGGCTCCCTGTGTGGGCGTCTGTCTTCACTGTGAACACCCTCTGGGGGTTGCCCACATGATGTCAAAGCGGCTCTCGGAAGGGGTTCTTCTCCTTTGTGGGGAGTTTCAGCTGCTGGGCTAACTTGAATTGTAATGTGGTTTTGTGCTCAGGCCCAGAGCTCCTTAGGCAAGTGTTGTGCCATCAATAATCAAATGAGAAATAATCATTTTGAAAAGCAGATCCTAAGGCAGGATGGTCATGGGCACTAATTCCCAGCTCTGTGCATCTTTCTTGAAGATGGTGATCCTCTGTGAAGGTTTTCAGCATGTCATGCTTGGTACCAACGTATCCAGAGCATGTCGTTTTGAGGTATTTGCCTCCTGTTATGAAATCTGTGCCACCTGAGAGCAGGTCCTGATGTGGGACTTTCAGAGGTGGGACCAGGGGCCGTGGGAGCGCAGTCCTCAGGGAGGTGCTGCGTGGCGTTGTGTGTATGAGGGGATAGCACAGGGTGAGGTGGGAGCCCAAGAAGGAAGTGATCCACAAAGAACAACCTCTTTCGGTCCTCATTCCTGGGATGGGTGGGAGCGGCTTCTGTGTCTTCCGGTCATTTCCCCTGCAGAGAAGCTCCTGCCACTGCCGAGAACCTCATCTTGTTCCACAACAAGAAGAGGCTGCCTGGCCGTCCAGCACTCCATGGGAAATCTGTGTCCCCATAGTCTTGGGCTGAAGGAGGGTGACATTCCTGAGTGACTTCTGCAGGGGTCTCCTCACTGTTAAAGAGCAGATTGAAAGTGAAGAATGTGGGCTAAGTGTTTAGGTCGATATTCAACCCCATTAGGTTTTGGATACTAAGTGAAATGGAGGCCATTTTGGTTGAAGTTGGCATAAACTACTATCAGGGATCCCCAAGACTACCCCCAGGCTTTTCTAGAAGGACTGTCAGCTAAGATGTATTACAGTGAAAGCACACAAAACACAATCAGCAAACCAAATCAGCAAGGGCAGAGGCCCATGGGGCGGTGTCCCGAGGAAACCAGGCCCGAGCTTCCAGTATCCTCTCCCGGTGGGGTCGTGTAGGACGCACTGAGCTCCCCCTAGAGTGAGCCGTGACAGTGTGTGAAGTGTCGTCACCAGGGAAGCCCACTAGAGACTCAGTGCTAGGGTTTTGACTGCGGGCTGTACACGTGGGCACCTTCTGCCTGCTTCATGCCCACACTCTGGACTCCCAGAGGGAAGGCAGGTTCTCAGCACAAACCCCGTTGCCCACACAAGCAGCTGAGCACAGGGAGCCCCTCCTCAGTGAGGACGGTGGACACCGTCCCGACACCAGCCAGGGGCCAGCCTGGCACTCAGGCCTCTCCGAATGGTCTCGGGCCTGCTGTGTAGTCTCTTCTGCACACAAGCATTGAGGGCAGCGCCACCGGTCCCCGCCCCTCCTTGTCTGTGGGGAGGAGCCACCGGGCGTGAGCTGTGCATTCAGCAGCTTTTGTCTGTGTGTGTCTAGGACAAGGTTGTGGCGGAGCCTGTCAGCCGCCTGCTGGAGAGCACGCTCAGGAGCAGCCACCTGCCCAGCAGGGTCGGAGCCCTGCACGGCATCCTCTATGTGCTGGAGTGCGACCTGCTGGACGATACTGCCAAGCAGCTCATCCCAGTCATCAGCGACTATCTCCTCTCCAACCTGAAAGGGATCGCACAGTGAGTGGGAGCCTGGCTGGGGCTAGGACGGGGGTCTCAGAATGAGCTGTGAAGGAAGCAGCATCATGCTCTCCAAGTGCCCAGGCCCCTGGCCAAATGGCAGGGAGGTGTCAGTGGGAACCCAGGTGGGCGCCATGGCTGAGGTCGGTGAGACGCAAGGGCACAAATGCGTCCTAGAGGCTTCCTCGGGCACCCCCTGTGAGCTGGAGCTCCCGCCTCTGCCGCTGTCTCGTGTGGCGCTTAGCACATTTCCCCATGTGCCCATTCCTGACTCTGCTGGCGAGGCCAGCGGTTCTCATTCTCTGCTCCCAGAACGCTCTTCTCATTACCCAGGCCAGCCTCCTCTCTGCACCTTCCCCGCCCTGGCCCAGCACCTCCCTCTTGTTTCCACTGTGATTCCAACCTCACTTTATCTTAAAGCTGCTGGGCGGCAGGTTCTGCACAGATGTGTCCTTGACAAAGCACGGCTGGTGCCACAACCCCTTAGCGAGCAAGTCAAGCTCTTCACAACGATGTCTTGTGAGTGCGGAGGGCTCTGTGACACCCTGGTCTCACCTCCGCTCTCCCGAAGTCGCAGAGGCTTTAGCAGAGATGGGCCCAGGCTCTCTGAGTCACAGGCTTTAGAGCTGTCTGTAGAGGGAGGGTAGAATTTCATCAGCCACCCACATGGGGGAGTTGAGGGCAAGAATTAGGAGCAAAGATGGGAAGGGGGCTGGGAAGAATGGCCAGTGATCCCCTTTGACAAGTGGGCAGGAGATGGGGGCCGGGTCAAAGCTGAGTGGAAGACTTGGAGGGAGATGGGAAGATCTCTGTAGGCACAGTTCAGACAGGAGGGAGGTGTGAGCCATGGCACGGGCCAGTGGCTGTCTGGCAGGATTTGGGACATGCTGGAGCAGGGACAGCGGCTCATCAGGGGCCGTTGCCCTCATCCAGACCAGAGTGGCACAAGCCACTCTGTGGCGAGGCCCTTCTCGTCTGTCATCCTTGCTGGGCAGTGGGTGCTGTGCTAGCAGGACACAGGACAGGCGGACAGCTGGCAACTGTCTCTGCATCCCTGGAGCCTGGCATAGGGCAAGTCACACAGGGGACACAGGCCTGCAAATCAGGCACATGTGTTGGTGCAGTGAGGTGATTTTGGGGGGCAGCCCCACAACAGGCCCCAGGCACAGGCCGAAGCCCTGGCTGTGCTGGCGTGTTGGGCTGTCTATGGCTCTTGCTGTGGGCATGGAGGACTCAGAGAAGGAGAGTTGAGGTGGCCCAGGAGTTGCGTTTGGGATGCAGAGAGCTTGTGGCATCCAGGTAGAAATGGTGTGTGGGGCTGGCCTCAGTGCCATGGGCACAGGCTGTGTCACATGCCTCCGAGGTGGAGGTCGGACCACGTGGTGATGGATGTAAGCATCACTGGGCACGTTTCTGTGGGTGGAGGGGCGCATCGTATTGGCTTCTCTGTTCACAGTGGGCACTCATTCAGTCCCTGGCTACCGGGTTCTCATTGTGCCATGGGGAAGGCAGGTGCTGTCGGGGGATCACACAAGGCAGCACGTCATGGTGAAATGTGCCACGAAGGAAAAGCACAGGACACTCAGGAAGTAGAGGGGACTGGCCTGGGGTGTGGGAATCCAGGGCCTCTTTGAGGGACAGAGAGAGGAAGTCTGTGGTGGCCAGTATGGAGGTGGCCACAGGGGAGGCTGGGCCAGGCCGAGAGGGCAGGGCGTGGGGGAGGTAGACGGGCTCAGCTACCCAGGGAGGGGTTGAGCAGAGGCTGAAGGGTCAGGCCAGGTTGCAGGGGCCTGGGGAGCCACACAGGGTAGGTGCTCCCGGGGGCCAGCCTGGCCCGCAGCTCTTCACTCCCGTGTGGGGCTGGGCATGCTGCGAAGCCCTCTCTACGTTGCATGGGGGCGGCTGAGCCTGGCTGCTGTCGTCTCCCGTTTTCAGCTGCGTGAACATTCACAGCCAGCAGCACGTACTGGTCATGTGTGCCACTGCGTTTTACCTGATTGAGAACTATCCTCTGGACGTGGGGCCGGAATTTTCAGCATCCATAATACAGGTGAGTGGGCCCTGGCTGGCTTCCTCTGCACACGGGGAGTGGCCTTCCCTTCTCTTTTCCTTGTGGGATCATACCCGTGGGCCAGTTTTGACTTGGTGGGGAGGAGGCGTGAACACCTGAGACCACGCAGCGATTCTTTGACACAGAAACCTTTCTCCCTGTGCAGATGTGTGGGGTGATGCTGTCCGGAAGTGAGGAGTCCACCCCCTCTATCATTTACCACTGTGCCCTCAGAGGCCTGGAGCGCCTCCTGCTCTCTGAGCAGCTCTCCCGCCTGGATGCAGAATCCCTGGTCAAGCTGAGTGTGGACAGAGTGAACGTGCACAGCCCGCACCGGGCCATGGCGGCTCTGGGCTTGATGCTCACCTGCATGTACACAGGTGAGCATGTACACGGTGCCTGCAAGGCCAGCCCAAGTCCTGTTCAAGGGAGACAGGAGCATGCTCACTCCAGGGACCTAGACTAGGTGTCCTCTGATTGGACACTTTTGGTGTTGCCCCAAGCCGTCCCCATCACCTTGCCAGAGAGGCTGGAGCCCCAGGGCTGGAGTACTGGTCAGGGTTGACCGCCCCTCTGGTCACTCATCCGTGTGGCTGAGCTGTGCGGGGTCCTGGGCTGGAGCCCCCAGGGCTGGAGTACTGGTCAGGGTTGACCACCCCTCTGGTCACTTATCCATGTGGCTGAGCTGTGCGGGGTCCTGGGCTAGCGAGGGGCCCACACCACCTGCTCTCAGATCTTCTCCAGGGATTCGCTGGACTCTGCGTACAAAGCACTGTCTGCA
The DNA here is from genome assembly GCF_001698545.2 of Rhinopithecus bieti. NCBI lineage: Eukaryota > Metazoa > Chordata > Mammalia > Primates > Cercopithecidae > Rhinopithecus > Rhinopithecus bieti. The sequence continues at coordinate 470,172 of NW_016825829.1, read as the reverse complement.
GAGCCTGTTGGGTTGTATAGATGTGACTTCGTACTAAACACTTTTGTTACAGGAAAGGAGAAAGTCAGTCCGGGTAGAACTTCAGACCCTAATCCTGCAGCCCCAGACAGCGAGTCGGTGATTGTTGCTATGGAGCGGGTGTCTGTTCTTTTTGATAGGTAAGAAACGAAGCCCCATCCCTCAGCCGTTAGCTTCCCTAGAACTTTGGCCTGAAGCTGAGCGTTTGTGTGTGTCGGCTGATCCCCTGGCACTGTTGCTGGAGTCCCGCCAGTGATTCCCGACCACAGCCTGACCGTGGGCTGCCTTGGCTCAGGGTTCCACTGGCGAGCTGGTGGTCCTTGGACCCCAGCGCTCAGGTGTCGTGTTGACCAGTTCCAAGGTTGTCCCAGCACCTGCCCATCTCTCCTGAGGGCTCAGGCACCGCACCTGGCAGTGTGGGGCGTGGCAGGGGGCAGGAATGACCAGTCTCTGGGAGGGTGTGGCAGAAGCCTGCTCAGTGATGAGGAGTTGGCTCTGCCTGGCTGCCTGTCGTGAGAGGGGAGCCCACGGGGCCGTGGGAGGGGGTCTGTGGGAGGGGGTCTGTGGTGCCCGGGAGCAGGGTGAGGGGCAGCAGCAGGAGGATGAAGGTGAAACCCACACATGCATCTTTGAGACCCGTGTGGCCAGTGGCTTCTCCTCCCTACCCCTCCGCCCCACTGCCGTGCGTGAATTTGTGTTGAGAATTGGCTTTGCTCACCTGCTCTGGAAGTGGGTTAAGAGCTTCGTAGGGCTTTTTCTCAAGGACAGGGCTCTCTGATTTGCTCTCCGGCCTCAGTCCTGATGACATGGCAGATCTGGGGCGTTGTTGCACTGCCTTGCCTGTGCCATCCAATCAGGGTGTCTGGTGGGGAGCCATTTGGCTTTTCTCAAGAGCATACTCAGGTGGACTTTGCTCTACTCTTTGACCAGATGAGGTGTTCTGAACAGCTGAGCCTGTGCTGGTCTGTTTTCATGTTGATTTTTTTTTTTTTTTGAGACGGAGTTTTGCCCTTGTCACCCAGGCTGGAGTGCAGTGGCGCGATCTCGGCTCACTGCAACCTCCGCCTCCCGGGTTCAAGCAATTCTCGTGCCTCAGCCTCCCAAGTAGCTGGGATTACAGGCACGTGCCACCATGCCCAGCTAATTTTTGTGTTTTTAGTAGAGATGGGGCTTCACTGTGTTGGCTGGACTGGTCTCGAACTCCTGAACTCAAGTGATCCACCCTCCTTAGCCTCCCAAAGTGCTGGGATTGCAGGTGTGAGCCACCGTGCCTGGCCCCCATGTCGATTTTAAAAGGCACCTCTGCATCATTCTTCAGTTCCCACATGCTCACTGAGCACCACCACAGCTGGCAGACGGGCACAGGGAGGCGCCACGACCAGTCCTGGCCTTCAAGGGGCTTGTGGTCTAGTGGACCCAGTGCTAGGTGGCGAGTGCTCCAGAGAGCGTGGTGCACGTTTTCCGCTCTAGCGCCCTCCAGACGCCGCAGGGAGGCACCTTGGAGCTGACCACAGATCTCCCTCCGTGGAGCACTGTCTTCAGCGCAGCCACCATGCCACTGCTGGGTGAGGGTCTGCGGGCGGGTAGAGCCAGGACCACCTGTGAGAAAGTGCACTGCCATTTCTTGGCTGCTTCCTGTGCATCTCAGGTATGCACAGCCAGCATGTGTGCACTGATGAGACAGGAGCATGATGGCTGCTTTTCAGCACTGGAAAGGATACTGCTCAGGGGGCGTGTTTCGGGATCTGGTTAGGGAAGCAGCAGCGAGAGCACAGATGGGGCCCTGTTCGGTAACAAGAAAAAAGTCCCGGTTGACAACAGTGCTACAAAGTGTTAGAACACATAGAAATGTTTATGGAGCATTTGGATGTGGAAAGCAGCAAAAACGTAATGAGAACGGGTTCGTTAGGATTTTTAAAAATCTCTTTTGTAACGTCCTTCCCGCTGCACCATTTCTGCATATTTTTTTATGTAGCTTTCAGACTCTTCTTAGGATTTCTGGTCCCTGCAGGGCATGGGAGCCCAGACAGAGCCTATGCCTAGCAGCCTGTCTTCACGAGCTGGACAGAGGAAGAGCTGGGGTTTTGCCTTTTTAGTCTCAAATTTCATACTCCAGTTGCTTAGGGTCTGACTTTCCCCACTTGGAAAGTCCCTCACGGCCAAGGGTACCTCCCAGCCCTGATTTCACATCAGCATTTTCCCCAGAATTAGAGCCAAGGCCCTCCGCGGGCAGGTGGGGCAGCTGTGGGAGCTGGTGCCAGGCTCTGACCTGTGTCCCTCCTCCCAGGATCAGGAAGGGCTTTCCTTGTGAAGCCAGAGTGGTGGCGAGGATCCTGCCCCAGTTTCTAGACGACTTCTTCCCACCCCAGGACATCATGAACAAAGTCATCGGAGAGTTTCTGTCCAACCAGCAGCCATACCCCCAGTTCATGGCCACCGTGGTGTATAAGGTGAGGTTGCATGTGGGATGGGGTTGGAGTGGGGAAGCCTGGAGGTGGAGTCGCCCCCGACTTCCCAGCAGATTCGCCAGCAGAACCCAGCTCCTCCCCTTTAAAGCAGCAATGCCTCTGGCCCCTACCCCACCCCCACCACCCAGGCACAGCAGGTGCTTCCCGCACCCCCAGCCCTGACACTCAGGCGCCCGCTTGCTCCTTACAGGTGTTTCAGACTCTGCACAGCACCGGGCAGTCATCCATGGTCCGGGACTGGGTCATGCTGTCCCTCTCCAACTTCACGCAGAGGACCCCAGTCGCCATGGCCACATGGAGCCTCTCCTGCTTCTTTGTCAGCGCGTCCACCAGCCCGTGGGTTGCGGCGATGTATCCTCTCTGGGTCCCTGGTGCTGGCCGTTCCCTCGTCAACACCGAGGCTCATGTTTCATGATAAAGTTTTGAAACCTAACCTTTGCAAAAACCCCACAGATGCCAAGGTGACAGGCCCTCAGCCCCAGGGAAGTAAAATGCTGACAGGGATACAGAAAGGAGCACATCCAGACATTCGCTGACCAGGGCCTCTCAGAGGGGCCCGTGTATGGCAGAAGGGTCGAAGCTGCTAAGGGGCCCGTCTGTGGAGGGCCTGGGTGAGGGAAGCGAGGGCAGGCGGCGGTCTCTGCAGACCTCCCGCCCACTCGCGGGCTCTGTGTGGCTGGGCTTCTCCTGACACTGCTTCTCATTAGCTTTGGTCATTGTGCCTCGATCACCCTCTCGGGGAAAGGCTTAAGTAAAGATCCAGTTCCCACCCCCAGATGCTGGCTGCCAGGAGTTTCCCTTTCCACAGCCCTCCCCCAAGACAGACCACAAGAGCCTCCAAGCAGCGCGGTTGTCCTGGTGCTGACAGCACAGCCTCGCTCAGTGTGCCTGGCGTGGCTCTGCCCTCGCTGTACTGGAGCAGGGCTTGTGGGGGCCAGCAGGACAGCAGGAGCACCGGCCACCAGTGCTGCACAGGAGCCAGGCCAGGTGAGTGCTGCCGAGTGGGTGCCTGCCTGCAGGCCTCCTGCTTCCTTGGCCAGTTCTGCCCAGCTCACGTCTGCCCTGCTGGCCTTCCAGCAGGGTGTCCAGCTAGCCAAGGGTTGCAGGAATGAAGGTGGAGGCACTACTGCAGCTGGAGCCATCCAGGTGGCCCTTCCGGGGCTCTGCTGGCTCTCCAGGCTCCCTGGGCCCCTTCGTAGGCTGTTTCAGGAGAGGAGCTCCCAGGTGAGGACAGGGAGGCAGCATTCCCCTCATTTGCCGGCCTTTTTCCTTAACTCCTGCACCAGCCTCCCACATGTCATCAGCAGGATGGGAAAGCTGGAGCAGGTGGACGTGAACCTTTTCTGCCTGGTTGCCACAGACTTTTACAGACACCAGATAGAGGAGGAGCTCGACCGCAGGGCCTTCCAGTCTGTGTTTGAGGTGGTTGCAGCTCCAGGAAGCCCATATCACCGGCTGCTGACTTGTTTACGAAATGTCCACAAGGTCACCACCTGCTGAGCGCCATGGTGGGAGAGACTGTGAGGCGGCAGCTGGGGCTGGAGCCTCCAGAAATCTGCGCCCTGTGCCCTGCCTCCACCGAGCCAGCTTGGTCCCTGTGGGCTTCCGCACATGCCGCAGGCGGCCAGGCAACGTGCGTGTCTCTGCCATATGGCAGAAGTGCTCTTTGTGGTACAGTGGCCAGGCAAGGAGTATCTGCAGTCCCGGTGGGGCTGAGCCTGAGGCCTTCCAGAGAGCAGGAGCAACTGTGCCGCACGCCATGTGGGTGACCAGGTCCTTTCTCCTGATACTCACCTGTTGGTTGTTGCCAGGCTGCAGCTGCTCTTGCATCTGGGCCGGAAGTCCTCCCTCCTGCGGGCTGGCTGTTGGCCCCTCTGCTGTCCTGCAGTAGAAGGTGCCGTGAGCAGGCTTTGGGAACACTGGCCTGTGTCTTCCTGGTGGGGTGTGCATGCCATGCCCTGTGTCTGTATGCACAGATGCCATGGCATGTGCTGGGCCAGTGGCTGGGGGTGCTAGACACCCAGCACCATTCTCCCTTCTCTCTTTTCTTCTCAGGATTTAAAATTTAATTATATCAGTAAAGAGATTAATTTTAACGTAACTCTTTCTATGCCCGTGTAAAGTATGTGAATTGCAAGGCCTGTGCTGCATGCGACAGTGTCCGGGGAGGTGGGCAGGGCCCCTGGCCACGCTTCCTCTCCTGTAGCCACTGGCATAGCCCTCCTGAGCACCCGCTGACATTTCCGTTGTACATGTTCCTGTTTATGCATTCACAAGGTGACTGGGATGTAGAGAGGCGTTAGTGTGCAGGTGGCCACAGCAGGACTGAGGACAGGTCCCCACTGTCCTAGGGGCATGCTCGTCTGCAGCCCCTCCTCCTCGGGCACAGACAACTGTCGTTCTCCACCCACGTTAGGGACAGCAGCCTCCCTGTCACTCAGCGGAGAAGGCCAGCCCTCCCTGGCGGTGAGCAGCCTCCGCTGTGTCCAGAGACATGGGCCTCCCACTCCTGTTCCTTGCTAGCCCTGGGGTGGTGTCTGCCCAGGAGCTGGCTGGCCGGTGTTGGGATCTGCCGCTCCATGGATGCATGCCCCAAGAGTGTCACTGAGCTGTGTTTTGTCTGAGCCTCTCTTGGTCAACAGCAGAGCTTGGCGTCTTGGCACTGTTAGTGACAGAGCCTGGCATCCCTTCTGCCCCCGTTCCAGCTGACATCTTGCATGGGGGCCCCTTTTAGTCAGGAGAGTGCAGTTCTGTGCTCCTTGGAGACTGCCCCACTGCCCTGTCAGAGCCACCGCTCCTATCCCCAGGCCAGGTCCCTGGACCAGCCTCCTGTTTGCAGGCCCAGAGGAGCCAAGTCATTAGAATGGAAGTGGATTCTGGATGGCCGGCTGCTGCTGACATAGGAGCTGGATTTGGGAGCTCTGCGATGGGGCAGGAGCTCTGCTTCCTCAGCCCTAGAGGCGAGCCAGGCAAGGCTGGCGACTGCCATGTGGCTTGGTTTGGTCATGCCCGTTGATGTTTTGGGTACGGAATGTGGGAAGGGGAGGAAATGCTTTTCCGGGGTCTATGCACGTGCTGCCTTGAGACCCCCAAGCTTCCACCTGTCCCTCTCCTACGTGGCAGCTGAGGAGCAGCTGAGATGTGGACTTGTGTGCTGCCCACATACATGAGGGGGCGCTGAAAGGGAGCCCCTGCTCAAAGGGAGCCCCTCCTCTGAGCAGCCTTTGACAGGCCTGTATGAGGCTTTTCCCACCAGCTCCCAACAGAGGCCTCCCCCAGCCAGGACCACCTCATCCTCGTGGCAGGGCAGCAGGAGCGGTAGAAAGGGCTCTGATGTTTGAGGAGGCCCTTAAGGGAAGCTACTGAGTTTTAACAAGAAAACCACCATCGTTCCGTATTGGTTGGGGGCTCCTGTTTCTCATCCTAGCTTTTTCCTGGAAAGCCTGCTAGAAGGTTTGGGGATGAGGGGAAAGTTCTCAGAACCGTTGCTGCTCCCCACCCACCTCCCCTGCAGGTTATGTCAACAGCTCTGAGACAGAAGTATCACAGGCCAGATGTTGTTCCTGGCTAGATGTTTACATTTGTAAGAAATAACACTGTGAATGTAAAATGGAGCCATTCCCCTTGGAATGCATATCGCTGGGCTCAACACAGAGTTTGTCTTCCTTTTGTTTATGATGTGATTTAAAACAGTCCTTAGCAAGGGGCTCAGAACACCCCGCTCTGGCAGGGGGTATCCCCCACTCCCAAAGGCCTGCCTGTGTGCTCCAGAGATGGATATGAGCTCATTAGTAAAATGACTTTACCCATGCGTAAGTCAAGTATACATGCATGTGCATACGGACACATCTATAATTTTATACACACACGTCTCAAGACAGAGATGCATGGCCTCTAAGAGTGCCTGGGTCAGTTCTTCCTGGAAGTTGGCTTTCCTTAGACCTGCCAGGTCAAGTTAGCCGTGTGACGGACATCCAGGCGTGGGGCTTGGTCAGAGTAGGGCTCATTCATTGCTCACTAGGATCCCACCGGAGAAAACGGTCTCCATATCAACTCTGCCGAAGGGAGGAGGACTTGATCGTGTTCCTAAAAACCTGTGGCAAGCACCAATCATCGTATCCGAATTTTGTTGAAAATGTGATTAATTTGGTTGTCAAGTTTTGGGGGTGAGCTGTGGGGAGATTGCTTTTGTTTTCCTGCTGGTAATATCAGGAAAGATTTTAATGAAACCAGGGTAGAATTGCTTGGCAATGCACTGAAGCGTGTCTCTTTCCCAAAATGTGCCTCCCTTCCGCTGCAGGCCCAGCTGAGTCTATGTAGGTGATGTTTCCAGCTGCCAAGTGCTCTTTGTTACTGTCCACCCTCATTTCTGCCAGCACATGTGTTCTTTCAGGAGGAAAGTGTGAAGCTGACACCCCTCCAGACACCCAGAATGTAGCATCTGAGAAGGCCCTGTGCCCTAAAGGACACCCCTCGCCCCCACCTTCATGGGGGGGTCATTTCAGAGCCCTCGGAGCCAATGAACAGCTTGTCCTCTTGGAGCTGAGATGAGCCCCGCACGGAGCTCGGGATGGATAGTGAACAGCAATAACTTGGTCTGTGGCTGCCTGGCAGGTGGACGTTCCTCCCCCTGAGGGGCGGAGTGAGGTTAGTTCTGTGTGTCTGGGGGGTGGAGTCAGCCTGCTCTTGCTACCTGTGAGCATCCTTCCCAGCAGACATCCTCACCGGGCTTTGTCCCTCCCCTGCTTCCTCCCTCTGCGGGGAGGACCCAGGACCACCACTGCTGGCCAGGGTAGGCTTGGAGCTGTGCTCCAGAGGGGCCACCTGTGGGAGCGAGAAGAAGGAAGATCTTGAGAGCTGCTGAGGCACCCTGGAGAGCTCAGGATGGTCCAGACGAGAAGAGGACACTCGCTCGCCAGGCCTGGGCCTCCTGGGAAGGAGGGAGCCGCTCAGAGCGCCGCATGACAACTGAAGGCAACCTGGAAGGTTCAGGGGCCACTCTTCCCCCATGTGCCTGTCACGCTCTGGTGCAGTCAAAGGGACGCCTTCCCCTCAGTTTTTTCCAAGAGCAGAGTCTCCCGCTGCACTCTGGGTGGTGATTGCCAGCCTTGGAGGATCGTGGCCAACGTGGACCTGCCTACGGAGGGTGGGCTCTGACCCAAGTGGGGCCTCCTTGTCCAGGTCTCATTGCTTTGCGCTGTGGTCAGAGGGACTGTCAGCTGAGCTTGAGCTCCCCTGGAGCCAGCAGGGCTGTGATGGGCGAGTCCCGGAGCCCCACCCAGACCTGACTGCTGCTGAGAGCAAAGGGAAGGACTGACGAGAGATGTATATTTAATTTTTTTAACTGCTGCAAACATTGTACATCCAAATTAAAGGAAAAACATTGAAACCATCCGTTGTTGCTGTGTGAGGCTTGTTTGCTTCATGAGAACCTAGACCTTGCTGAGCTGGAGTCTTAGGAAACAGTCTCCTAAGTGCTTCTCCAGCGGGGGCAGAAACTGTCCCACCAGCTAACATCTGACATTACGGAGGGTCCCCCAGGCAGCTGCCAGCAAGGACAAGCCCTGTGTTTCCTGTAGCCAGGGATGAGGAAGTGGTCCCAGGGCGTGGGCCTGGCTGGGTGCTGCTTCAAGGGCCTTCCCAAACCACAGTACAGGTGGTCTTCCTGCACTGCCGATGGGAGCTGTGGGAGCTGCTGGATCCTTCATGGTCAAGTGACATCATAAGCTTATATGACACACACAAGCCTCAGGACTTGGCCCATGGCACTGGAGCAGGTCATCAGGCCCAGCACAGATTAGAGCTGTGTTCTCACAGGGCCCACCACCCTGCCACCTCCTTGGCCTTTGACATCTGTGTCCCTGATCCAGCTGCTCCCAGGCACCCCCCAAAGCAGCTGGCACGTCCCACCTCTGGTGTGGCCTGGGCTGCTGTGTGTCCACAGGGCCTGCCCGGTCTGTTCTACCTTGTTTCTCCTGTCTGAACCAGCGCCTACTCCAAGAAGCCTGTGCTCAGCCCAGCGGGGATGCTTCTGAGCTCCGGCCCAGCCTCTCAGAAGCCTTGGTGGCCAGTGGTGTAGTCATCGTGGGATGCAGAACAAAAACCTGCAAGAACAAAAACTCTGTGGCTTCCTCTGGTGCAGGGTATTTAGTCAATGTTTGCTGAGGTCCTGTCTGGTTCTGGCGAATTGGCAGGGGTCGTCCACCCATTCTGTCCCTGCTCTGCTGTCCATGCCAGGAGAGACGGGGGCCTGTTGGCCGAGGGGGCAGCTCCTGCTGCCTGCTGTCCTTAGGCACGTGCAGGGACCCCCTTTTTCTGAGCAGGATGGGGATCAGTCTGCCAGAGGGATGTGGTGGACAGGCCCAGCCAGGTAAAAATTTCCCCCAGTTGCTCAAAGCATTTGGGGCGGGGCATGCCACTTGAGCTCCCTAAGTCTGTCTCATAGGTGACACCGCTCCAGGGCCCCCCAGTGGCCTCTCCCTTCAGAGCTACCTAAGTTCTGGTCACTTCAGAGAAATGGAGCACCCCCTTCTCCCTGGTCCAGGTGTGGACAGCCAGACCCTTGGCACACCTAGCACACGTGTCATGGCTGGTAATTTCAGAAAGAAAAGGGGCCGGGGTCCAGTGGGAAGCAGTGGCGAACCCCTCATGCGTGGGCTTTGCGATCCCTCCCCCTGCCACGGCAGAGCTGCCCTCAGCACAGCCTTCCTCTTCCTCATCGGGGAGCACACCCTGTCCCCTTGCCGGGGCTGTGCTCTGTGCCTTCGGTGGTGTTTGGTTTTGGCTGCTACTGGCTTTGTTCCAAAGAGGATCTGGAAGTCGCTTCCCCTGTGTGGAGCGTGGAGCACTGTAAGTCAGATGAGGGAAGTAGCTGGGGGAGGTGAGTACCAGGCGGAGCCGCCACAGAAGGGACTGGGTAGGGGGCCTTGCCTCCACGTGATGTGACGGCCAGCCGAGGACAGAGGAAGCCCCGTTCCTGGGGGTGTGGGGTGCACCCCTCAGGGAAGCCTGCAGTGGGGCCTGCGGAAAGGCACTCTCTGCGAGCCCACGAGTCTGCTCTATGAGCACCATGACAGTGCCCGTGAGCAGAGGTGGGTCCGGCCTCGTGTCGTCACCTCCAGGACCTCTTGGGAAACCATGTGGGCATCCCTTGCGGGTCCCCCAGGTTCTGCAGTCCCAGCAGCCTGGCTGCCTGTTGGGCAAGTGGCTTGAGCCACCCAGAGGGCCCAGCCCTGTTGTCAGCCACGTCCTCTAGAGGCCCTGCGGTGGGGCTAGCTTTCTCTACCCCACACCAGGCCTCCAAGTATACTGGTCGGGGGTGTCTGGGCCCTGGGTGGGCCCCGTGGACCTGTGAGGTCAGGGTCGGGGCATCCCTGGAGGCAGAGGGCTTAAAATTGCGGGTCTGGGTTCTCCTTGTGTGCACAGGCCCCCTCCCCTCCGTGCTTCATCAGGCAGCTGGCCCCAAAACTGCTCGGACAGGCTGGTCCTGAGGTGGATCCTGGCCCCTGTACCTTCCAGACAGCCCACCTGCCCAACATTCCACCCTGCCCCAGTGGCAGCAGTGTTGGCCACATCCTTCCCCTCCTGGCCCCAATTGCTCTGGGGAAGTCCAGGCTCCTGAGCCTGTCCAGGGGCCCCCATGGTTTGGGCCCAGGACTCCACGTGGTTCTCTGCCTTCACCCAAGCCCTGAACTCCTCGGCTGCCAAATCCCCACCCATCTGCACAGGCTGTGCTCACCACTGCTGCTCCTGAAAGATGCCCCTTGGTGGGACGCCCACCTCCTCTCTGGGCTTCTGTGTTTAGGAGCCCTGCTGCCCCTCCCTTGGTCAGTCCCCATGTCCTACTGGCCTGTCAGGCGGGGCAGAAAAGCTACCCAGAAATGCTGAGCGGGATGAGAGTCTGGTTGGGCCCAGCCTCATTATTTAGAAGGAATAGAGGCCTAGGTGGCATGCTCCTAGCCTGAGCACAGCAGGGCCCTGCCTGCATCCCCAGTCTCCACCAGGGACAGCTCCTGCCGAGGCCTGACCTGCCCCTTCTCCCTCAGGGGCCGCTGGTTGCCCAGCCCCTGGCCCTAGGAGACCCCGCAGCGACCAAGGGTCCCAGCAGGCCATGCAGCTGTGCCAAGGTACAAGCCCTTCCCCAATAGGGGACAGATGCAGGGACCCTCCCAGGCAGGGGCAGCTGGGTGCCTGGTGCTGCCATCTGCTGCCTGCCCAGTCTTGTCCTCACATTGGAGGTCAGTGTGAGGACTCTGACTCAGGAAAGGCCGCAGAGCTTGCCCTGTCCAGGGTCTCCCATGTGCACTGAGCCCAGGAAGAGAGGGTTGGAATTGAGCCATTTACCCTGGAAATGCTGCCTGGAGGATGGTGTGAGTGTGGGGTGGCACCCTGCCAGGCGGGGCTCTGTCTCCCTGTGCCCACTGGAACTCGAGCAGGCAGGGGTATAGGTGCTTCCTCTAGAGCCGTCAGGTGGGGCCCCCAGCAGTGGTGGTGGTGCCCACTGGCCAGCAGCTCCCCCTTCAGCCAGGACAGTAGGCCTGACGCTATCTCCAGCAGCTCCAAGTGGATTTGTGGAAGGGGGTAGGGGGCAGGGTTCTGGGAGGGCTGTGCCCCCTTAGCCAGCACCATGCTGGGTGAGACAGTCAGATCCTGTTACCCCTGTTGTAGAGGTGAGGAAACAGGCTAGCGGGGAGGACATGACTAAGGTCCATGCTGAGTCGCTAGAGCTGCACCCAGAACCCACTGCTGGGACCCCATGACTTTCTGCATACCCCTTGTGCCAGGAGGTGCCAAGAGATGCTGGGAGCCAGCCCCACCTCTGCCCTTGGAGTCATGGCTACGGAAAGGGCATTCGGACAGGCCTCCGACCTCACTGGAAAGGGCCGAACCCTGTTCCTGAGCAGTCGGGGCTTCCCAGAGGAGGTGGGCCTTCTAGTCACTCCTTCATCCGCAGGCACTCCACAGAGCTCTGCGCCAGCCCCCAGCACCGAGGGCTGAACTGAGCAGAGGGGGTCTTGTGGGCCCCTCCCATGCCCCGTGCCAGGCAGTAGGGATGATGTCTCCAGAGCCCAAATGGAAGGGGCTGGACTAGTCTCACGGGGCTGATAGTAGGGCCAGGCCTGGACCAGGAACCCGGTGTAGGGGTGCAGAGACCCCTCTGAGTCCCTCACACATCCCCGGGGCCCTCCCCATACACTTTCCTATCCTGACTGCGGGCAAGAGGGAGCCCCAGGTCACCCTCCCCATGCTGGGCACCCACAGTGGGGCCAGGCACCCCTGCCACGCCCCTGCCCTGTCCTTCCTCTGAGAACCTTAGTTCCACCTCCAGGGTGCCTCAGGGGACAGCAGGGGCAGCGGGCAGAGGCTGAGATGCCTCCCCACTCCAGGCTCAGCTGCCCTTCCTGCGGCAGCCCACACCTGAGAGTCTCCTGCAGTTGGTCAGGCCTGAGGAGGGCAGGGGGGTGCCCGCTGTCCCTCTGCTGACCACCGTGGCATTGAGCCTGGGTACCGCGTTCAGCACGGCCCATCCTGCACAGGTGCCGTGGGCTCCACAGAGCCCTGCCTGGCTGGCGTGTGTCACGTTTTGGGTGCTCATGCCTTTGGGAGGGCACTTCTCTGAGCAGAACCCCCAGGCCACACGCTCCGATTCCGCTGCACCTGGGGCTCTCGGCAGGCTGTGGTCCCCCAGAAGCCTGGGGGCATCTCAGTCCCTCAGGGCCCGCTCCGCAGCCTGGGCCTCGAGCCCCATCTCCACATGCCGTGCTGAATCTGGCTGCCCATCAGCTCCCTGCGTACGCAGGCTGTGCCCTGCCATGCCCATGGCTCTTCCCAGGAGTGCCCTGTGGCCTCCCCCTGGCTTGCTGGGCTGATTCCCTCCTGTGTCTCAAACAGAGCTCACCTTTGCCGTCCCTGCTATCCTCGCCAGCTGGTGCCAGAGGCCTGTGTCTGTGTACCCTGTGACTGCACCTCTGGGCAGGGCCTGGCTCTGACCAACCTGGGCTTCCAGGGTCCACAGACCTGAGGCCCAGGGCGCCTGGGTGCTGGAGCAAGAGAAGCAGAAGGAGCAAAGGGTGGGGATGTGGGGTTCTTGTGAGGGCCCAGCCCTAGGACCCCAGGACCAGGAGACCCGGGGTCCCAGGGCCCAGCCCCAGTTCAGCCTGGCAGAGGCCTTCTGAGGGAGCTTAAGGTCCCACAGCCCAGGACTCCCGCCAGGGCCAGTGGCCAGCATTGGGGGACTCAGCCTCCTTGTCTCCTGTCCTTTCTGTTTCTCCCACCTTTTGCCCCTTTTCTCCTTGCCTGGTCCCACCCGAGTCTCCCTCTTGGCCTGCGTGAGCCGGGACGGCACTGAACTGGGGGCCTATCGCCTGGGCAGTGGTGGGAGGCAGGGCCGGGAGCTGGGTCGCTGGGTTTGGGCCTGGCCCGCTCGCTGCAATATTGATGGCCCGTCAGTGCGGCCCTGATTCCTGGGCTTTCAGTTAAAAGGTTTCTGTTGTTGTAGCTTATGCAGTTGCTCTGTTGCTATGGAAACGTGACATCAAAATGACGTTTCCCGTTTAAAAGCTTTTAACTAAATTCCTGCCTGTCAGATGTAGGCCCCATTTTGAGCGTGGAGCTGCCTTCGAGCGAGCGTGAGCGGCGCCTCCCGCCCATGGTGCGTGGGGCCGGGCCAGGGGCCTCGCTGAGCCGCTCTCTCACCCCCCAGGCGCCTGGAGCATGGCGGCAGCCGAGGGGCCCGGCTACCTGGTGTCTCCCCAGGCGGAGAAGCACCGGCGGGCCCGCAACTGGACCGACGCCGAGATGCGCGGCCTCATGCTGGTCTGGGAGGAGTTCTTCGACGAGCTCAAGCAGACCAAGCGCAACGCCAAGGTGTACGAGAAGATGGCCAGCAAGCTCTTCGAGATGACCGGCGAGCGCAGGCTGGGCGAGGAGATCAAGATCAAGATCACCAACATGACCTTCCAGTACAGGTGGGTGGGCGCGAACGCCATGTGGGCCCCCCAGGACAGGCGGCACCCAGCGTGGAGGCCGCTCCTGGCTCTCTCGGAGCTCTGACTCGGGAGAATGTGTGGCCGGGTATGGGCAGAATCCCACGGGGTGAGACGGGGCCCACGGAAACCGTGTGTGCAGCCTTCCATGGGGGAAGTGGGGAAACTGAGGCCCAGCAAGGGCAGGAAAGCGGTCTAAGAACTGAGGGGTAGCAGGGGTGCGGCTGGTACTGGGCAGAGGCCAGGATGGCTCCCAGGACGTATGGGCGGTCTAGGCACTGTCCCTCGGAGGCAGCATCACTCATGGTGGTGCTCACTGACCTCACACCCTCTTCTCCCATAGGGAGGCGGCAGCTGCCAGTGCCCTCCCCGCCACCAGGCTCCCAAGCTCAGCAGGGGTTTCAGGGGCCTACTGTGCCACTGGGGAATTGAGACTGCAAGTGAGAAGGAGGCTCAGTGCTCTGCGACTTGGAACATCCACTGAGCCTCTGCCATGAGCCTGTGAGCCCCACTGGGGCTGGCCCTAGGGTTAGGGTGGGGTGTTCCCAGAAATCACCAGGTGAGGCGCAGGACCGGCCAGCGCGTGGGCAGGGCTTACTGTGCGAAGAAGAAAGAGATGGAGCCCTGCCCTGGCCCAGGACTCCCAGCGTGGGGGGTCCCGGCCTGGCCCCACCTCTGCTCCTGCCACATGGCAGGTGGGCCCTTCCTGCCCCAGCAACCTGCAGGGAAGGCTGGAGGGGACCACCCAGCCACGGAGGCACTGGCACCTAGGAGGGGACAGCTGTGGTCCCACACACCCAGCATCTTAAAGTGCGTGGGTCCCCAGCCCATTAGGATGGGGTCACGGGTGGGCGGGGGTCATGGTGGGATGAAGGTGTCAGGCACAGGTGGGGTCACAGGTACGGTGAGGGTCTTACAGGGTGTGAAGGTCATGGGTGTGTGGTGAAGGTCACAGGTGTGGGGTGATGGTTTTGGGTCTGGGGAGGGTCTTGCACAGAGCGAGGCTGGCAGCAAGAGCTGGAAGCCGCAGGGGGAGAATGGCGGCCGAGAGCACCCGGCCCTGTGGGCGGCCTGGACCAGGCTGGGCCTGGGGCTACCGGAGAGCCTGCCAGCTTCCAGGATGGGAGGGGCTGCCCTGGGGGCGCCTCACGCAGCTGCTCCACCTCTGGGTCAGGCAGGTGAGGCTGGGAGCACCTGAGCCACTTGTGGGAGAGGCAACCCCCACTGCCCCCCGCAGGCGAGGAGCCAGCCTCCAGCACAGCAGAAGGGGAGCCCCAGTCCCCGGCCCTGGTAGGAGCAGGGAAGAGACCCAGCAAGGCCCTGGACAGACCGCCAGGCTGTGGGGTCTCCGCTTTCAGTTGTGTTGATTTGATTTTTTCTGAGCCTTGAAGGAGGGCTCCGGTGCCTGGCCCTGCCCAAAGGCCCCTAGCCAGGCCCCAAAGCTGGGACCTAGGGTGCTGAGCATGACGGATGTTGGGTTTGAGCGGCTGGCTTGCGACGTGAGGGCTAGGTGTGAGCCTGGGTGTCTTCAGAGGCTCAGTGGACGCAGGCAGCTGCCCACAGTCCCACGGTTCCCGTGGCCCCACCGTTCCCGTGGCCTCCTAGCCCTGCTCAGGCACCTGGTGAGGAAGGGACACAGAGGGCGGTGGGAGGTGGCCGCGACTGGTCCAGCAGGCTCCCCTCTGACTCAGGAATTCACGGGCACCGCCTCCCCGGCTGGCTCTGGTTGGTATCTGGCCAGGTTATTCATTATTTATGCTGAAAGCCTCTTCAGAGTCCCAGGGGAGGGTTTCTGTCTCCATTCCTGGAGGCCAGGAGATGAGGGTGCAGCAGAGTGGGGGCCTCCACTCCAGACCCTACAGTCTGGCGGGGCAAGGGCTGTGTCGGTGCACAGCACGTCATGGTTGATGAAGCCCCTCAGAGCTGCCACAGTCAGCCTTCATTCACCGAGGGGGAAGCTGAGGCCCAGAGCCTGAGAGGACTTGCCCAAGGCCACACAATCCTTAGCAGAGGGAGCTGTGGCTGGGTGACTCTATCTTTGTCCTTTTTCTTTATACCCCCCAGCCTCCCCATAGCAGAGG
Organism: Rhinopithecus bieti; assembly: GCF_001698545.2. Classification (NCBI taxonomy): domain Eukaryota; kingdom Metazoa; phylum Chordata; class Mammalia; order Primates; family Cercopithecidae; genus Rhinopithecus; species Rhinopithecus bieti. The sequence continues at coordinate 454,620 of NW_016825829.1, read as the reverse complement.
CTTTTCTCATTTTTTTTTCTTTTTTTTACAAGCGCTCTTTATATATTAAGGCTGTTGGGCTGAAGAAGCCTGAGAGGGTGGCTGGTTCTGTGGAGCGTAGTTTGTTGGAGTACAGTTGGGGGCCTCCTACGCTGAGAATAGGCCTTTTCTTGTTTCTCCAAAGAGTGGGCTGGCTCAAGTAGGGCAGAGAGAGAAGCCTGGGGCAGAGATTCGGGATGGGCACCCAGTGCCCGGCCCCACTCTCTGTGCTGGTGTCTTCGCAGCCACGTGCCACCTTGGGCAGCAGCCCCTGCTCACCATCTGGCTGTGTCTGTTTGCTGGGGGCACCTCATTCAGAAGCCAGCTTATTGTTTCCAGGGACCAATAGCTACATCCTGGCAGGTAACAAGAGTAGGAGAGAGGAGATGCCCACTCCGAGCACAGGGTGGGTTTGGAGCCCGGACTCAGGGCACTCTGTCCAAAGGCAGAGTAGGGGCTGGGCTCTGGGCCTTAGGAGGTACTGGGTCTGATGAGGCAGAAACCCCTGCCTCACCCCCACCTTGTGGCTTCTTTCCTGGCCTGGCCAGAGCTGTCTGGCCGCCCTGGGGCCCTGTCTCCCCTGTCTTGACCTCCCAGAGGCCCAGGGGAGGTCTGGGGACTTAGCCTCTCAGAGGGCAGGACCTGACTGTGGGAGTAGGTGGGCATAGGGGGTGCCAGTGGTAATGAGGCGTCAGGCAGTGTGGGAAGGGGCCCATCCGGCCCACCCCAGGGCCTCTGGGCAGGTTGCAGGTTGTAGTGCTGGATCTAGGCTCCTGCCCAGACTGTAGGTTCAACCAAGAATGGCGTGGGAGCCCAGCCTGCTGTTTGCTTTATTAAATCTGCCCTGCATCTGGGGGAGGAGCTTACTTCGATCATCCCCATGTCATTGATCTAAAAACAGAGGCTCAGAGAGGTGAATGAACCTGCCCAAGGTCACACAGCGAAGTGTGGAGATGAGATACTGACTCAGGGCTGTGGACACTGAGGCCTGTGCTCTAACGCCAGTGGCTGTCGCTCCCTGAGGCTGCACAGTTATTCCATTACAAAATATTATCACTACATTTATATATCTTATAATACCTTATTATTACAACAATACCTTATTACTCTACCTTTCAAAATGACTTATTTAAAAAGCAGTATTTGCTCATTGCAGAGAGTCTAGAAACTACAGAAAAGTGAGGGAAAAGCAATAGGACCAGCCCCAAGGTCCCAGCATGCACAGATGACCTTAGTTATACTGGGACGCGTGCTTCCTTTTTAACATCTGAGCCCGTTGAGGTCCTGAAGCCTGGCTTCTTTCTAAGTCCAATGTCATCTTGACCCTGGAGCCTGGCCGATTTTGCTGGGGAGGCCCTTGCTGGCTGAGAGCGGCTCTGGCCTGTGCCGGCGTGGTGCGCCCCTCTGCTGAGGCTGGGCAGGACAGGGGCTGGGCCAGCTCTGTTTCTCACCCTTGGCTCTTGTGTCTCTCGTTTCAGGAAATTAAAATGCATGACAGATAGCGAGTCCGCCCCGCCCGACTGGCCCTATTACCTAGCCATTGATGGGATTCTGGCCAAGGTCCCCGAGTCCTGTGATGGCAAACTGCCGGACAGCCAGCCGCCGGGGCCCTCCACATCCCAGACCGAGGCGTCCCTGTCGCCGCCCGCTAAGTCCACCCCTCTGTACTTCCCGTATAACCAGTGCTCCTACGAAGGCCGCTTCGAGGACGATCGCTCCGACAGCTCCTCCAGCTTACTGTCCCTTAAGTTCAGGTAGTGTGTCTGCTTGTCCTTCCCCTGCCCTGGAGTGTCTCAGCCCCCACCATTTAGAGAAAGGGACTGGGAGCGGCGAGGGCGGCGGCGGTCGCAGTGGTTGCAGAGGCCGTGGCTGTGGGCAGCGCCTCCAGGGACAGGCGGCCTCAGACCAGGGAGGGCTTTAGTGTCCACAGGCAGACCGAGTTCGTCTCCCAGCTCCATCACTTTTGAGCTGCATGGAAAGTTCCTTGACTTCTCTGGCCTCAGTCTCCCTCCTATAAAATGGGGATAAATCAGTACCTTTCTCAGAGGGTGGCTGGGAGCATCGTGGGAGGGAAGACACGGCACAGGGCCCAGCACACAGAGGGAGACCAAGCCCCAGACCCAAGAATGCGCCCCCGGCCTCCCTCACCCCACACAGACCCCGCCCTCACAGGCCGGCGGCCCCTCAGCACTGGGGAGGGTATCGGGCTGCGCCTCATCACGTGTTGCCGTGGGGATGGCCCATCCCCTCTGCCGTCCATCCCACACTTCAGATCAGGCCTGTGCCAGCCGCGTGACTGTGCCTGCGAGATATTCACAAGGCAGCGAGGAGCCAGGCAGCACGCAGGACAGACACCTGCGGGGTGGGCCCAGGGAGCCCAGAGAAGGTGCTTTGGAGGAGGGGACATTGGGGTGGGCTTTCAAGGTAAAATAGAAGTTGGCCATTTGGAGGCAAGAACAGGAAGATTGTGGATTTGAGTCACAGCTTCTCCCCTGCCCTGGTCTTCAAGTCTTTCCGTCAGGAGGTGGGGTAAGGAAGGCGTCTCCGAGGAGGGACCCCCAAGCTGGCACCTCCCGTGCCGGGGGCTGCTGCTTGACTCAGGATTTCTCATTGAAGACCTGAGACAAAAACGCTTTTGCTGGCAGCTAGAAGGAACCAGCAGGAGGTCTGAGATTTATGGCTGTTGTTCCTGTGGACTGAGCCCAGTTCCCGGACTCAGCTGCCTGGGGCCTTGCACAGGGCTGGGACGTGGAGGCTGCCCTCCCTGATCAGGACCAAAGCACTGCGCTCCTGCCCCTGGGGTTGGCTGCACACTCCCAGCTCACAGCAGAGTGTGGGCAAGGGGTGAGCAGGCACTGGAGCAGGGCCTTGGGGTTTGTGGGTTTTAGCAGCTCCCTGCCCTTCAGGGAGGTCTGCTGAGACCACGGGTGGCCCTTACCCCAGCAGCAGAGCGCTCAGGAGGTGCCCACAGGGCTGGACTGCCTTTACCTGCCACCTCTACCAGAGCTCCAAGGGCCTGGGGAGAGAGCCCAGGCCTCTTGTGGGCCCCACACCCTCTAGGTGCCTGTCCTCCTGCCTCTCTACCAAGGTATGCTGGCCCCATTTCTAGGCCACCAGTAGATAAAAGGGAAAAGGGGCTCACATCTCAGGCCCTTCCTTCTGGGACCTCAGTTTCCCCATCTGCCTAAGGCCGGGTGGGGCTGGCGGTCTCTGGCTTCCCTACAGGTGTCCTGAGTACTCCGCACTACCCAGCACCCCCCACCCCTGCCTTCTTCTCTCCCTGGGTATGGCCTCTCCACCCCTGGGCATGAACTGGGGCTGACCCCCCACCTACCCAGCTCGGTGGGTGAGGGGTGCTCCCTGGCAGGATGTGCCCCTCTGCAGCCCAGAACATCCCGCCCTTTCCACACTGAAGGGGTGTGGATTGTCCTGGACCCTGGTCCTTGGGATCATCTGCTAGTTGCAAAGGATGGCAATGCCTGTGGCCTCTCTTTCTTTCTCTTCATTTTCTTTTTCTTTTTCTTTTTTTTTGAGACGGAGTCTCATTCTTGTGCAGAGTGCAGTGGCACGATCTTGACTCACTGCAACCTCCACCTCCCGGGTTCAAGTGATTCTCCTGCCTCAGCCTCCCGAGTAGCTGGGATTACAGGCACCTGCCACAACACCTGGCTAATTTTTGTATTTTTAGCAGAGATGGGGTTTCACCATGTTGGCCAGGCTGGTCTTGAACTCCTGACCTCAGGCGATCCACCTGCCTCAGACTCCCAAAGTGCTGGGATTACAGGTGTGAGCTGCCGTGCCTGGCCACCCCTGTTACTTTCTTACTGTCAAAGGGGGCGGGTTTTGGCCCCTCCTTTGCACATGGAATATGAGACCCCGAGTAAGTGACCTGACTCCCTGGGGCCTCAGTTTCCCCATTTGCCTAGTAAGATAATTGGGAGGGTCCAGTGAGGCCCCCGGTGTGCCCAGGCTCTGTGGCCAGCACCTTCACAGCTGGCGCTGTCCTTCCAGGTCGGAGGAGCGACCGGTGAAGAAGCGCAAGGTGCAGAGCTGCCACCTGCAGAAGAAGCAGCTGCGGCTGCTGGAGGCCATGGTGGAGGAGCAGCGCAGGCTGAGCCGCGCCGTGGAGGAGACCTGCCGCGAGGTGCGCCGCGTGCTGGACCAGCAGCACATCCTGCAGGTGCAGAGCCTGCAGCTGCAGGAACGCATGATGAGTCTGCTGGAGAGGATCATCACCAAGTCCAGCGTCTAGGCCAGCAGGTGGCGGCGGCGGGGCCGGGCGGTTGGTGGTGCTGCTTGGGCCACCCAGGGCAGGTCACTCAGGCCAGGCGGGCAAGGGGGCCGCCCTGTGAGAGGAGACCGCCTTCCACCTGGCCTCTGGCGGGATGTCCCTTCTGAGGGGTGTTTTGAGGAACCCCCAGGCCCTGGGGACCGTGGGGCTCCAGTCTCCAGCATGAACACCCTTCCTCAGACACAGGCCAGGGCCTCCGGGGGTCACTCTGAGTAAGAACATCCTAGAGCCACTCTCCAGTGTCGTTACTATCAATAATACTTGACATGGCTTTGATATTAAATGTATACTTTTTCATTCTTGCCTGGACCGCACGGTTTGCTGTTGCTGACTTGGTGAGGATGCCCTGATTGATGGATCCCAAAAATGAAAGCAGATGGAAATGGGTCAGGGCAGGCTGGAGCTGGGGGGAAAGCTCTGCCCTGAAGGGAACCTGTGTCCTCCCTCACCAGGACCTCTGCGTCTGTCCTTACATGGCCACCCACGCCTCATGAAAACCCCAGGGAGCCTTCCGGAAGGCTTTTATTCAGCTCTGTTTGGAGCATCAGGTGTTTCTACTGCCTCCTTAGCAATGACCCTAATAAAAGTCGTAACACCTGCTCGCATGCACGGCCCTGTTGGATGTTCTGGGTTCTGGAGATGTCATGGTAGATGACACAAAGGCCCTGGCCTCTTGGAGCTTATGCTCCCATGCGGGGAAGACCAATGGCTCAGTAGAGAAATGCTTGCAGGTTGTGGTAAGTGCTGGAAGGGAGGGGTTGGCGTGAGGACACGGAACCAGACTTACATGGAGCTGGGAACAGTGGCCACACAAGGAATCGCCAGTGTGAAGGCCCAGAGGCAGAGGACGCTGGAGCAAGCCTCAGGAGCAGCTAGGAGGCTGGTCGCCAGCAGCCAGGCCACGGAGGCCGGTGCAGCCCATGGGGAGGAGTGTTCGTGTTTTTCAAGCTTAGTGGGAGTGTTTTGGCTAGTGCAGCTCTGGGTCTGACATCCGCGGGGGACAGGGGGGCGGTGGAGCAGCCACAGCTGCAAGCTCACCTCACTGCCGGCCCTGCCACCAGTTGCAAACTCTTTCCAGAAGCTCCAGCTTTCCAAAAGTTGAATTCTCTATAAGCCTCCTCGGCCAGGACTTGGGCATTTCTTGCCCTGGCTGCAAAGAAGGCTGGGGCCAGGTGTGTTTGAGTCACCTCCTGGAATTAGGCAAGTTGCCGCCCAAATGGAAGGTTCTTGGCAGGTGGGTCAGCAGGTGGACAGCATGGTTTGACTCAGGGTTCAGAAAATCTCCCTCTGGCTGCCAGGTGAGCAGGCCATGGAGACAGCTGCGGAGACAGGTGCGGAGGCAGGCGTGGAGGCAGGCATCCTGCCAGGCAGGGCTGTGGTCATCCTGTGACAGGCAGCAGCAGCTCCTCCAACCCTCTAGGGGGCCTGAAGGTCAGCCAGGCAAGGGAGTAGCTTGGGCTCCACTGGGCGTGGGAGCAGCCTGTGGACCATGGTGGTGTGGAGGATGCCCTAGGCCTGCCTGTGTGAAGGAGAGGCTGGCGTGCTCTGTGGCGCCCAGAGGGGAGCTGGGCAAGAAGGATTCACTTTGCTCTGAGGGTCCTGGAGCTCCCACCCTCCTCAGCGATCTCCCCAGAGCTTGTGTGACGAGGACTCGGCCCACGTTGCTGTGGGATGAGAGGCAGAGTGTCGTGAGGGTTTAATGAGCAGCGGCAGTGGTGGGAGGAGGGAGCAGCAGCCAGCACTGCAGTGCCAGTTTCCAGATGCCAGGTGACGCCGCTGACCTTGTGGTTGGGAAGAGATGCACAGAGCCGGCCTTTGCAAGCCAGTGTGGCTGCCACAGCGCCTGCCGAGAACCAGAAGGAAGGGTGGCCCCAGGGCAGAGGATGCGGGCACATCTAGTGATGTGGGCCTGAGTTTTGGGAGCTTTTGCTCTGGCCAGTTTCCAGCTCAGGGACCCACCCACCTCATAGTCAAGACACTGCCCAAGAAATCAGTTGCTTAACAAACACACTGGGCTCCCACTGGGCACCTGTGCCACCCTAGATGCTGGGGACCCAGCCATGACACAGGCACCTGCCCCCGGCTGCTGACCACTGAGGCTGGCTAGCAGCTCCCACGGGGCCAGTGTGGGGTTCCCGAGCCTCTTAACAGGGAGCCAGCCCCAAGCCCTCGAGAGGGAAGGGTGCCCGTGGCCCTGGCAGGAAGGTTAGGCTGGACGCTCCCGCAAGACGTAGCAGATGGAGGTTCTAAATGATGTAGCGACTTCTTCGCCTTGAAATCGCTCTAGAGTCAGCCATGACGCACTGGGACTGCAGTAGCTGCCAGGCATCTGGGAAGGCACCACGAGGCGCTGCTGTGCTTGGGTTAGAAGTGGTTTTGGTCTGTTTTCTTCTCGCCCTCTCTAATCAGAGTCGGTGATTCATGCCCCTTTCCACCACCTTAGAGAACTCCTCCAGGCTGCAGCAGCAGCATCTCAGGTCAGCAGAACTCAGCTGTGGAATCTCCTGGGGTTGGTGCCGTTCATCAGCAGCGTGTCCTTGACAACCGTCTGATTTCTGCCTTAGTTGTTGGTTCATTAAGGAGGAAAACAATGATGCTGTTAGCCATTGCTAAAATATTTGATAAGATTCAGCAAAGCAGCGTGTTAACACTGAAAACCAAAACCAGGAGCCAGGCAGATGTGCCTGCTTTTCGCCTGTAGTATTCCATGTTGTTTTGACGTTTTTAGCTGATGCATTAAGATAAATAAACAAAAGAAGCAGGAGGAGAGATGAAGAAAGTAGAGGTACCTTTGTTTTCACATCTCATTTTTGTATACCCGGAAAGCCAAATGTACAAAAGACTGGGAGCTCTTTAAACCGGCTGAAACTTGTTGAAAATGAGAATGAAGAAATGTCCCATTCAGAGTTGGAGTGAATTTAACCCAGAAGGAACAGGACCCATACGGAAGAGAACGATGCAGTCTTATTGAGCTGGAGAAACTCAGCACTCTCCCGAAAGCTCCAAAGTCAATGTCGTCATTTTATTAATGTCATTCCAACCACACTCTCAATAATGCCGCTTTTTGGTTCTGAAGTGGACACGATGATGTTTACATTCATATGAAGAGAGAACAAGGCCGAAAGTCCAAGGCCAGCCAGCATGAGAAGACCGCTCGGCCTCCCTCGGAGTCGCGGAGTTGGAACCGCAGACTGAGATCATGTGGCTGCTGGAGGCCAGGATGAACGTCGGGAAATGGAGACTCCTGCGATGCTGGTGGGACGTGGTATAGCCACTTCCAGGGACAATTTGTGTCCCCTCCTAAAGCTGAAGAAACACGTTTCCTTCCCTGGGCAGTGCCACTCCTAGACAGGTCACCCTGCAGCAGCTGTCCTCAAACTGAGGACCCCTCAACACTCTTAAAAATCATTAAAAGTGGGCCAGGCGTGGTGGCTCACACCTGTAATCCCAGCGCTTTGGGAGGCCGAGACAGGTGGATCACAAGGTCAGGAGATGGGGACCATGCTGGCTAACATGGTGAAACCCCGTCTCTACTAAAAATACAAAACTTAGCCGGGCGTGGTGGAGGGCGCCTGTAATCCCAGCTACTTGGGAGGCTGAGGCAGGAGAATGGTGCGAACCTGGGAGGCGGAGCTTGCAGTGAGCTGAGATCGCACCACTGCACTCCAGCCTGGGCGACAGAGCGAGACTCCGTCTCAAAAAAAAAAAAAAATCATTAAAAGTACCAAAGAACTTTTGCTTATGTGAGTTCTAATGACCAATATTAATACACATTAGAATACCTTATTAGAAATTAAACCTGAGACCTTTGGAAAACATGTATTCATTTCAAAATAGCAATAAACCTACAACATATTAACATAAATAACAATTGTATGAAAACGTATTTTCCAAAACAAAAGTTTTGGGAGAAGTGTGGTGTAGTTTTACATTTTTGTAAATCTCTGGCTTAAGAGAAGCCCACTGGCCTCTCATCAGGCTCCAGTCCGTCTGCTGTAGGGGTGTTTTGGTTGTGAAGTATAGGGGTGAATGGAGAATCTAAGCCTTACCCAGATGTGTATTTGAAAAGAAAAGGAACATTTTAATAACCTGTTGCAAATAATTTGGGGATTTCTTCCTGATCCTTCTTTCCAACACTGCGGACAGGTTGGTGTTTTTTTTTTTTTTTTTTTTTGAGGATGGAGTTTCTTGCTCTGTTGGCCCAGGCTGGAGTGCCAGTGGTGTGATCTCGGCTCACTGCAAAGCTGCCGCCCCTCCCGGCGTTCGACGCCAATTCGTACGCCATTCTCCTGCCTCAGCCTCCCGAGTAGCTGGGACTACAGGCGCCCGCCAGGAGCTGGGACTACAGGCGCCGCCACCACGCTCGGCTAATTTTTTGCATTTTTATTAGAGACGGGATTTCACTGTGTTAGCCAGGATGGTCTCGATCTCCTGACCTTGTGATCCGCCCGCCTCGGCCTCCCAAAGTGCTGGGATTCCAGGCGTGAGCCACCGCGCCCAGCCCACAGGTGGTGGTTTTGTACTGGCTGGCTGTGTGTGGAATCTGCAACCCTATCAGTGAACTTCCATTTCATTTCAGGAGAATCCGTGGGTCTGTCTTGTGCTTCATGAACTCTGTCCATCACGCTTCTGTGACCTCACACACTGGGCCTTTGGTTCACTAAGTTATGCGGAGATTCCAAATGCTGACACAGCTCCTCAATAGGTATTTTAAAATCACTTTTGGTGATATCACCAATCTTAGAAAAGTCTTTAAGCTGGAAAGGTGATGAGCTCATGGTGGTGGATACAGAATTTCAGAATTCTGATTTTTGCATGAAAGCTTGAATTTTATCATCGGTAACAAATGCTGTCAGCTATTTTCTTTGAATCAGACAGGCTCACAGGCTCACTTTGTTCATTTTCAAAAAAAAAAAAAAAAAGTCTGTCAGGACACCCAAGGCCGAACAACCAGAGTTTTTGTACATCCTTTTTTCGAGTAAAAAGTGTGCTCCGTACATGTGTTCCAGATCCAGATGGCAGCGCAGCTGCATTTCCCCAGTGTGTCCGTGGGGCAGGTGCGCCTTCCGATTGCTCAGGCAGAACATTGAAAAGATGTGGACTCCGGGGTCAAGACCTCACACACGTGACCATTTTCACTGCATCAAGGACATTTGGAAGTGACCGGCGTTTTGCACTGCAGCTGTGCGGTGCGGAAACCCCTCAGGGCTGCACCAGGGCTGGGGCCTGCCTGTGTTCCTGCTCGGGTCTCGCCACATCAGTGCTCACGTCAGCTCAGTGAAGACCCCGTGAAGACCCCGTGATCATCAGACTATGATGAAAGCAGCTGCAGCCTCAGGGACCCTTGGAGACCCACAGGCCGAGACCTGAGAGCCACTGTCTGAGTGCTGGAGCATGCACACAGCTAACCTGAGCGAGCCTCATCTGTCCTTGCCTGGTACCTGGAGCTGGCTCCCTGGCGATCGGTGGACACACGGGCGCCATCACACAAAGGGACCCTCCATGCCACTGGGTGGTGTCATCACAGCACGTGGGAACCGTGCCCCCAAGAGGACCTGGAGGGACCCCTTGCTGCCTTGTAGGCACTGGGGATAGAGTCAGGTGGAAAGCAGATACAAATCTGTGTCTTTACAGGGTTTCGAGTTGAGGGTGGGGCTAGATCAACAGTAAACACGAGAGTATCCAGTATAAGAGACGTGCTTTCCAGGGAAAGAGGGCTGTAGGGGGATCGGAGCCCTGGGGAGAGAGAGAAGGCCTCCCCACAATGTCACGTGAGCAGATGGAGTGGGAGGGGCGCCCCTCACCTGAGCGCTGGGAGCTGCACTGTCTAGGCGGGAGCCGGCCCTGAGGGCGAGGTGGGCCTGGACAGGAACACCAGGTTTTCTGCTGGGACAAGAGAGTCCCGGAGCAGGGAGGGTCAGGCGTAGTGTGCAGCCCGGGAGGTGGGTGAGAGGTGCTCAGGAGGCATCCTGGCCTGGGGGAGGATACAGTGGTCGGACTGGCACAGGCCTTGGCTGTTGCCTGGGGTGGGGAAACACCGGAACCTGTGTGCTGGCTCTGCGCTCATGGTCATCTCCAGGACTCAGAACATGCGAGAGGCTGCGAGGCGGAGCGTGTGGGGGAAGGTGCTGCCTGCGGTTTCAGCCCAAGTTCATCTCAGCTGGGCCCGGTGGGAGAGGGCGCCCTACCCCTAGAACACAAGCATCTTACACTAGAAGAAGCCAGTTGGAAGCCCCTGGGACCGCCCTGCCTTCCAAAATAGAAGCCGAGAACTGACACATCTGGGGGAGACGCGGCCAGCCAAGCTGTGAACACTGTGCACGTGTGGATTCCTGGCACATCTGTGGCTTGTTGCAGGGACCACCATAGGCTCCCCTCCGCTCAGGGAAGTGGGACCCCTGCACAGCCCCTGCCCAGCACGCAGCGGTCCGCCTGGCGCCTTTCGCTGCCCTCTGTTTATCTCTACCTTGCCAGGCACAAGCTCAGCTTCACTGCTTTCCGTCAAGGCTAATCCGCTCTCCTGCTCTGCACCACCATGTCCAGACCTCAAACGCCTCATCCCCAGCGAATGTCTTATTTACCCCCAGAGGACTAGGGGGTAAAGTTACCCCCTGGAAGACCTAGAGGACAGGAGGGAGCAGGTCCACTGGGTAGCGTGGTAAAACCCACACGTGCCTCAGGTCTGCCCTCCCCAGTGGGGCCAAGTGCCCACACCTTGCACTCCCTCAGAAAGGGTGTGGCATTTGGGGAACGCCTTCGGGGCTGGAGCCACACGTAGGCCGCATTTGGATGTTTTCCCTGATCCTTTTTCCAGGCAGCCCACAGGCTACAGCTGAGGGTGCGCCCGGGGTGAGAGAAGAAGCTGCCGGCCTCTGGGCTGCCCTTGCGGTGTGAGTCATGCGCTCTTGCTGCCGGGCGTGCTGGGCGGAGGGATGTCTGGGGTCTTGGACAGTTCTTCCCAGGAGGTCACGGAGGAGGCCCTGTGGCTGTGGAACTAAGCCACACCAGCATTGGGAAGTTCTCCTTTGTAAACAGTTTTTAGGGTGTGCCCCTCTCAGCCTGAGTCCGATCTCACAGAGACTCCGCCAGCTGCTGCTCGCTCTGATGACCCCCTTCGGCTCATGCCAGCCCGCCTGGTCTGCTGCTAAGAACCAGCGCTGGCACAGTGTGCATCTCTCCCCTGCCCAGCCTTTTCTTGCACAAGTACATGCTGCTGTGAACCTTGCCATTTTCGCCAATATCCCTGCATTAAAAAGGTTTGCTTCTTGTTAGTGCTGCAGAATGCTCTCCTCCTCTTGACCGGGAGAATCGGATTCCAGTGTGTGGAGGCTCCGCCGACTCATGGGCCCCTTACTGATGGGGGGATTGTTCCAGGCTTTCTGTGCAATAAACCGTGGCGCAGCGGATGTCTCGATGTGTACTTGTGTACACCAGCAAGGTTTGAAGAATGAGACAAAACACTTATTAGCCCTAGGGGAAACGAAAGGCCGTAAGGAAAGGGAAAGTCATGCTACAAATGGCTCACACGTGAGGTCGGGTTGAGATTTACTTTTTTCCACACAGATATCCTGTTGTTACAGCACCGTTTGTAGAAGAGGGTGTCCTGTCGCTATGGAATGGCTTTGGACTCTTTCTTGAAGATGAATGGCCTGTGGATGTGTCGGGCCCGCTCTGGAGGCTGCATTCTGTCCGTGGATAATGATGTCTGTCCTCACGTCAGTGCACACTGTCCTGATTACTGTACGTCTTGAAACCTGGTCTAATAAATCTTTCAACTGTATTGTTCTTTTTAGAAAGTGGATATTTTTTAAGTCTTTAGCATGTCCTCATATTCTTTTTTGTTGTGGTAAAATACACTCAATATACAATTTACCATTTTAATTATTTTATGTATTTATTTTATTTTGTTTTATTTTTGAGACGGAGTTTCACTCTTGTTGCCCAGGCTGGAGTGCAAAGGCAAGATCTTGGCTCACTGCAACCTCCGCCCCCTGGGTTCAAGCGATTCTCCTGCCTCAGCCTCCCGAGTAGCTGGGATTACAGGTGTGCGCCACCACACCTGGCTAATTTCTGTATTTTTAGTAGAGACAGGGTTTCACTGTGTTAGTCAGGCTGGTCTTGAACTCGTGGCCTCAAGTGATCTGCCCGCCTTGGCCTCCCAAAGTGCCGGGATTACAGGCGTGAGCCACCGCACCCAGCCCATTTTAATGATTTAGAAGAGAACAGTTCAGTGGCATCCAGTACATTCACATCATTTGCATCCATCACCACCATCCCTCCACAGAATTCTCCTCATCTTGTCATATGGAAACTCTGTCCCCCTTAAACACAAAGTCCCATTGTCTCCCCACCTCCCCAGCCCCGGGCACCCATCGTTCTTCTGTCTCTGTGCATTTGACTACTCTAGGGACCTCATATAAGTGGAATCACACAACATTTGTCCTTTTGCGCTGCTTATTTCACTCAGCATAATGTCCCACCCATGATATCACATGTCAGAGTTTCCTTCCTTCTCAAGGCTGAGTAATATTGCACTGTCTTCCACCATGTTTTGTTTATCCGTTTTTCTTTTCTTTTCTTTTCTTTTCTTTTTTTTTGAGACAAGGTTTCACTCTGTCACCCAGACTGGAGTGCAGTGGCACAATCACAGCTCACTGCAGCCTCGACCTCCTGGCTCAGGTGGTCCTCCCACCTTGGCCTCCTCAGTAGCTGAGACTACAGGGGCTCGCCACTGCATTCAGTTAATTTTTGTATTTTTTGTAGAGAAGGGGTTTCGCCATGTTGCCCAGGCTTGTCTGGAACTCTTGGGCTCAAGTGATCCTCCCACTTTAGCCTCCCGAAGAGCTGGGATCACAGGTGTGAGCCACCGTGCCTGGCCTTGATTCATGTTTTGAAGCACACTTGGGTTGCCGCGCCTCTGAGCTAATGTACATAGTGCTGTTGTGAACGTGGGCTGTGCGCGAATGTCTCTTAGAGACCCTGCGTCCAGTGCTTGTGGGAATACCCAGAAGTGGAATTACTGGGTCGTGTGGTAAATGTACATTTAACTTCTTGACGAATCAGCAGCAAATATTTTTGTACTATTCCTACATACAGAATTTCTGGATCAAAGGAGGATGCATTTAGATTTTTAATAGATGTTGTCAAAATGCCTCCTCAAGATGCTATTTAAATAATTTAAGATCCTAAAAAAGACGAAAATGTCCCCATTCATGTTATGAACCAACCAAAGCCTTAATACCAAACCCCGATTTTTTAAACATACAAAACAGCCCAGGCATGGTGGCTCACACCTGAAATCCAAGCACTTTGGGAGACCGAGGTAGTGAATCGCTTGAGCCCAGGAGTTTGAGACCAGCCTGGGCAACATAGCAAGACCCGTCTCTACAAAACATGCAAAAAGTTAGCCAGGCGTGGTGGCACGTGCCTGTAGTCCCAGCTCCTCTGGAGGCTGAGGTGGGAGGATCACCTGAGTTTGGGATGTCAGGGCTGTGGTGAGCTTAGATTGTGTCCCTGCACTCCAGCCTAGGTGATAGAGCAAGACATTTTCTCAAAACAAAACAAAACAAAAACAAAAACAGAAAAGGAGACTTGCCGTGTTCTTGTGTGGGAGGATAAGAAGGAAATGCCCAGCTCCCGAGGCAGGATGTAAACGTAACTCCAGGTAGAGCCTGGCACATCTGAACAGTGGGAGCTGAGTGATGAGAGTGCAGGGACATAGACAGGGACAGAGGAGAGCAGCACACGCCAGGGCTGTCGGAGGAGAGGCTGGGAGGGGAGAGGATCCGAAAAACAAGTAGTGGGTCCTTGGCTTGACTTAAAAGGCTGAACCTAGGCCGGGCACGGTGGCTCAAGCCTGTAATCCCAGCACTTTGGGAGGCCGAGACGGGCGGATCACGAGGTCAGGAGATCGAGACCATCCTGGCTAACACGGTGAAACCCCGTCTCTACTAAAAATACAAAAAACTAGCCGGACGTGGTGGCGGGTACCTGTAGTCCCAGCTACTTGGGAGGCTGAGGCAGGAGAATCGCATGAACCCGGGAGGCGGAGCTTGCAGTGAGCTGAGATCCGGCCACTGCACTCCAGCCCGGGCGACAGAACGAGACTCCGTCTCAAAAAAAAAGGCTGAACCTAAAAAGAAAAGTAGGATAAAATGACTTTAAGCTTCTTGTGGAAGAAAATAAAGGAAACGAGGGACAGCAGCCCCAGGGCCAGTTCACTAGGGAAAGAAACTTGTGTCAGCTCCCAGCACTCTAAGCCACGTGGCGCTGCCACAGAACAAACAGTGTGGGGCACGCACGGCCACAGAGGGACAGCCCAGCTCGCCACGAGGGTCACCCTCATGTCTAGCGGTGCATAGGTGTGCTGGTGCAAAAAATAAGGACCTGTATAACCTCGTACATGGCTTTCCATATGGGCTCTTTATTTGAAGTTGGTGTCAGGTGGATTAAAGACTCATGTAAAAAATGGAGATCTTGGCCGGGCACGGTGGCTCATGCCTGCAATCCCAGCACTTCGGGAGGCTGAGGTGGACGGATCACCTGAGGTCAGGAGTTCGAGACCAGCCTGGCCAACATGGTGAAGCCCCCACTCTACTAAAAATACAAAAATTAGCTGGGTGTGGTGGTGCACACCTGTAATCCCAGCTACTCGGGAGACTGAGACAGAAGAATCACTTGAACCCAGGAGGCAGAGTTTGCAGTGAGCTGAGATCCCGCCGCTGCACTCTAGCCTGGGTGACAAGAGTGAGACTCCATCTCGCGGAAAAAAAAAAAGGTGAGTCAGCTACCATAGGTGGTAACAACACTTGAGCAGCACGCAGGCTGGACAATGGTTATCTGTGGGCCAGCGTTTGAATGGGGCTGGAGGTGTGCAGCTCCAGTGTCCTGGGAGGAGGGGCCTCCATCCCCACCCGAGAGCCAGACGGTGCCTCACCTTCCAGGGCATCCCTTCCTCACCACCCCTTGCCCAGCCCTCCTTCCAGGGCCCTCTGCTCTTCCTTCTCGAAGCAGTTGCTGCCTCTGAGTGTCCAAGGCCAATTTCTGACACTACATTCTGGAGTGTTCCACTGACACCGTCTGCCACGATCCACACTTCCCAGAATCCCCACCCTGTGTGCTTCTAGGGCAGACAGATGGGGTGAGAGGTGAGGCAGCGGGGACTGGGGAGGCGGGAGGTCAGGGCCATGGTTGGCGAGAGGCCACTGATGGTCAGGAGCAGCAGGACGGGGACACAGGCATCCGGCAGGTGCCGGTTTGTTGGCTCCTCCTGCTGTGTGCAGCCTCCTTCCCGCTGGGCCCTGCTGACCAGCCCTGACCTCAGGCCGCCCCGTCAGTGCGCAGTGCACAGAGACCAGCAGCCAGGGCAGCCAGCCGCAGGGGTCCAGCGATCTCATCTAGGAGCCTGCGGGGTCCCATGAAACAAGATACCTGAGGAAGTTCCTGCCAAATCTGGCAAACTGCCTTAAAGGGGCAGGCAGGTAGGCTTTTCCCTTCCATATTGCTTCTTGCACAAACAGACGAGGTGGAGGAGATGTCTGGCTCTCCAGCGGCCTTCTAGGCCCTGAGCAGTCCTGAGGGTGAGGGCCACCTCCGGAGGTGGCCGACCCGGGCCTGAGGGCACTGTGGGCTGTCACTTGGGCCTGGCTGCTTCTGTGGGAGAGAGAAATAAAATTCTCAACCATGCCAGTGTTATTTCCACATTGGCAGCCAAATGCAATTTTTAAGAGGGAATTTAGTGCCCAAAAGGGGAGGGAGTGTTGAAAACGACAGGTTCAACGCCTACAGCACGGCGTTGGCTCCATGAGGCTCCTGAACGGGGTGTGGAGAGAGGTAAGGTTCCACCCGCTGCAGGCTGGAAAGCTGATGTGGTGGGAAACATGTGGTCACACTGTCACCTGGGCCTCCTGGGCCAGCAGACCACCCACAGGCCGGGAGGGCAGCATGAGGAGAAAAGCCGGAAAAACCTTCAGAACGTGGTGCCACTGTCAGCGAAGTTCCACAAGGAGATGGCCTCGGGGCAGAGCCAACGGGCCCGGGCTCCAACAGGAGCTGCCGCTGGGCTGGGGAGTGCTCTCTGCCTGTGGCCTGCCATGAAAGCCGGTGTGATTTCGAGCTCTGCAGGGCTGTCCCCAGGCTGCAGGCATTGCAGGAGGGTCCAGTCCTAGGCACACACCATTGTCACTTCACCAGGCTCCGTGCGGCCCCAGCTCTGGGGACTCTCCAGTCCCCAGACTCTGTAGACACAGAGTCAAATCTGACCCTATCCTGCCTTTAAGCCAGTGTAGATCAGGCCTGGGTGCACTGGGCCTGTGGGGGAGTGGCCGTGGGTTGGCCCCCAAGGAGGGGAAGATGGGGGCAGCAGGCAGGGGTGGCGTTGTGGAGATCCATGAGGAGGGCAGGGGAGCCTGGGAGCGTTGGTTGTAGATCCTGGCTGCAGGGGCGAGTAAGAGGAGGGCCTCAAGGAGGGGAGGGTGGGGCTCATGTCCTAGTCAGACCTAGACTGGCTCTGACCCCACACCCAGGGATGCAAGGTGGTGGGGTGAGGTCAGGACTCCCCACGGCAGGGCCGCCCAGGGGGACGCAGGGTCCCAGGCTGTGGCCCACGTACCCCATGCCCCATGCCTGCACAGGGTCTCCAAGTCAGGAGGAAGGAGACCAGCAGTGGAGCCAGGCACTGGGCCATGCTGGCTCCGCCCTGCCACGCAGAGTTGTTAGGGGCTGGCTCTGTCCTACTGCTCGGGGTCCAGGGTCTGGGGCTCTGTCCTACTGCTTGGTGCCCAGGGTCTAGGGCTCTGTCCTCTGCGAGCACAGAGGACCCTAACCCTAACCCTAAGGGAAGTGGTGGAGGGGAAGAGCGGGGCAGCGGGTTCCTCCTGCTCCTCCTCCTGCAGGCGCCTCCCGTCCACCCCACAGAGGGCTTCTGCCAGCTTCTAGAACTTTCCCCACAGTACTGCACTGACCACGTGTTCCTTAGTCCCCAGCAGGGTTAGATTCCTGACTTATTCCCTTGTTTAATCCTCAGTTTAGGGTGGGGTGGGGGGGTCTGGAACGCGGCCTCCCCCGACAGCCCACCTGCTCCCTGCTGGCCCCCTGGAGCAGAGGCCCTAGTCACGCTGGGATTCAACCACGGGCCTGACCCCCCACCTCCCTCATTTTCCAAAACGCCTTTGTCCTTTCTTGTTCAAAGAACTTTCAAGAGACTTTCCAAGTTTTGTTCGGGAACAGTGTGGCTTCCCAGGGTGCCAGCTGGCATCTTGTGCAATTATCATTAAATTACAGGGACAATTTTAATTTCACAATAATTAGAAATATCAACTGCCGCTCAGCCTTCGAAACTAATGGAATTTTAATGGGCAGCTGCTTAGGTTACAGCTAAGAATAGCAACGTTCCACCGAGCGGCTGCAGCCAGGGCCCTGAGTGGGCGCCAGCCTCCGTGTGGGAGCCATGCCCAGGGAGCAGGGGCACCTGGTGGGGGCCGTGAAAGGCAGGCCCTGCGTGAACCCTCCATAGCTGCCCTGTAAGGGAGAAAATGGGACTGTCTTGGTCAGGTGGAGGAGACCTGTGTCCTGGACTTTGGACCCCAAGGTCGGCGCATTCCCCCTGCAATGCAGCCCCAGGTCCTCCTGTCCCACAGCCACAGCCTCAGGGCTTGGAGCTGAGCCTGCGACCTCAGATGGTGCCCTCTGGGGAGCCCACCTACTCTGGGCCTGAGCAGCCTGGGCTGACCAAGACCTTCCCCTCTGAGCAAATCTGCAAGCCTGGGGAGCTCCAGGCCCTCAGAAGGAAGGCGCCCTCACTCCTTCCTCGTGTTCTTAAAATTACAAGGCCCGGAAACAGTCCAAGGCCTGGAAACAGTCATTCCCCATGTTGTGTCCAGTTTTCCAGTCATGGGAAGCAGGGACTGGGGAGAGGTGAGTCCAGAGCTTGTGACTCCATGCTGGTGGAAAGTGGTATTAATGGTATGTTTCAACTGGGCAGGTTTTGCTTTTGATAAGATCAAAATTAGCTAATTATTTTATGGCTAAAATGTTTTACGTCCTGAGAAAGCTTCACCAATGCCATGGAGATATTTTCCCGTATTGTATTCTAGAGGCTGTGGTTACATCTGGGTCTCTGTCCGTCTCAATTGCTTTGTGGGAAGTGAAATGGATATCAGAGACATTTTTTTTCCATGTGATTCTCCTGTTATTCCAGAACTGTTTGTTAGAAAGCCTGCCCTTTCCCTGTCACATGTGTCTGCTGCCTTTGTCAAAAAGCAATTCATAGAACAGGAGTGGGTCAATTATTATTATTATTATTATTATTATTATTATTATTATTGAGATGGCGTTTCGTTCTCATCACCCAGGCTGGAGTGCAATGGGGCGATCTCGGCTCACCGCAACCTCTGCCTCCCAGATTCAGCAATTCTCCTGCCTCAACCTCCTGATTAGCTGTGATTACAGGCATTCACCACCACACCCAGCTAATTTTTTTTTTTATTTTTAGTAGAGATGGGGTTTTGCTGTGTTGGCCAGGCTGGTCTTGAACTCCTGACCTCAGGTGAACCGCCCACCTCGCCTCCCAAAGTGTTGGGATTACAGGCGTGAGCTACCACACCTGGGTCTATTTTGAGACACCATTTGATCCTGTTGGTCTGCGTGTCTGCATTGTCTTGCTTACTGTGACTTTATAGAAAGTCCTCAGGTCACCTATTGTAAGTCTTCCAAACTTCTTTTCCAAAATTGTTTTTGCTAATCCATATATTTTGCCATTCTGTATACATTTTAAATCAACTTATTGATTTCAATCAACTTATTGATCCCCAAAGGAGCCTGCTGAAAGTTGTATTGAGATGGAATTGAATTCATAGTCCCACTTGATAAGAACTGACGTGTTAAAAATATTGAGTCTTACAATTTGTGAACATGGTGTATCTCACCATTTGGAGCTGTCTAATACATCCTTTATTACATTTATTTATCAGTATATTGATTTTCTAATTTTTTGCTAGTATCTAGAAATACAGTTGATTTTTGTATCTGTAGCCTGCAACCCTGCTCAACTCACTTATTCATCCTAACAGCTTTTTCTTTTGTGATTCTTTAGGACTTTCTATGTTTACAATAACATCTTCTTGATGACAAGCTTTTATCTGTATGTGAATAAGGACAAGTTTCTTATCTCTATGTCTTTTATTTCTTTTTCTTGCCTTATTTTCTGGCTATGAGCTCCAGTATATAATGTTGAAAATAAGTTCTGAGAGCAGCACCATTGCCTTAGTCCTGATCTTTGAAAGAAAGTATTCAGTTGTTCACCAATGAGTATGACATTACCCGTAGGTCTTCCTTCTTTCCTTCCTTCCTTCTTTCCTTCCTTCCTTCCTTCTTTCTTTCCTTCCTTCCTTCTTTCTTTCCTTCCTTCCTTCTTTCCTTCCTTCCTTCCTTCTTTCCTTCCTTCCTTTTTTCCTTCCTTCCTTCCTTCCTTCCTTCCTTCCTTCCTTCCTTCTTTCCTTCCTTCCTTCCTTCCTTCCTTGAGATGGAGTCTTCCTCTGTCTCTCAGGCTGGAGTGTAGTGGCGCAATCTCGGCTCACTGCAAACCTCCCCCTCCCAGGTGCAAGTGATTCTCATGCCTCAGCCCCCCAACTAGCTAGAATTACAGGTGCCCACCACCATGCCTGACTAATTTTTGTGTTTTTAGTAGAGACGGGGTTTCACCATGTTGGCCAGGCTGTTCTCAAACTCCTAACCTCAAATGATCCACCTGTCTTGGCCTCCCAAAGTGTTGGAATTACAGGCGTGAGCCACTGCACCTAGCCAGCTGTAGGTGTTTCATAGATGCCCTTTATCAAATGATGAAGTTCCCTTCTAATTTTAGTTTATGTACAGTTTCTATCATAAGTGGATGTTGAATTTTAACAAATGCTATCTGTGCATTTATTAAGATGACCATAAGATTTTTCTCCTTTATTTTTATTAATGTGGTGACTTTGAAGAATTGCTTTGCAAATATTAAACCAACCTTGCATTCCTTGGATTAACTGCACTTGCTCATGGTGTGCTATTCAACTTAGTAATATTCTGCTAAGGATTTTGTGTCTGTGTTCATGAGGGTCATTGGGCTATAATTTCTTTTTCTCATGATGTCCTTGTCAGGTTTTGATATCAGAGTTATACAGGTTTCATACAATAAGTGCGAGAGTGTTCCATCTTTCTCTTTTTCCTGAAAAAAAATATGTAAGGATGGTATTATTTCTTCTTAAATATTTGATCCATTCCAACATCGCATGGTCCTGGGGTTTTTATTTCTGGATCAGTTTCCTTGTGGAAAATGTTGGCTTTTCCCCAAAATTTTTATTATGAAGAATTTCAGCCACTCAGACAAATGAATAGAATCGTATAATGATTAGTCATACTCATTTCCTAGAATGACATTTTATTATATTTTCCTTATCACATATCTATCCATCTATTCATCATTCCATCTTATTTTTTGATGCATCCCTTTAAAGTTCTTAATTATTATTATTATTATATTTTATTTTATTTTGAGATGGAGTCTCACTCTGGCACCTAGGTTGGAGTGCAGTGGTGAGATCTCGGCTTACTGCAGCCTCCGCCTCCTCAGTTCAAGCAATTCTTCTGCCTCAGCCTCCTGAGTAGCTGGGACTACAGACATGCGCCAACATGCCTGGCTAATTTTTTTGTATTTTTAGTAGAGATGGGGTTTCACCCTGTTGGCCAGGATGGTCTTGAACTCCTGACCTTGTGATCACCCACCTTGACCTCTCAAAGTGCTGGGATTATAGGTGTGAGCCATAAAGTTCTTAATTATTAATTCAATTTCCTTGATTGAAATAGAGCTGTTTAAACTTTCTATTTCCTCTTGTGTAATTTTTTTGTGGTTTTTAAAGGAGCTTTAAAATTTTATATCAGTTGTCAAATGTATTGTTATAAAGTCGTTTGTACTATTCTCTTACCATCCTTTTATTATTATATCTATAGGCTCAGTGTGATAGCGCAATGTTTGCAACTTGTATTTTCCCGCTTTTTCATTAGTCTTACTAAGGGTGGATAAATTTTATTAGTCATTTTGAAAAACCAACTGTTGGACCTTTTGTTTTTTTCTGTAGTTTGGCTGTTTTCTCTTTCAATGATTTCCACTCTTATTTTTATCATTCCCTTCCTTCTATTTACTGTAGGTTTAATTTGTGCTTTATTTTCTAGCTTCTTAATGTGGAAGCTCAGATCATTTATTTCAAACTAGTTTTAAATATAAACATTTAAAATTATAAGTATCTCTATAAGAACTTTAGCTATATACCACAAATTTTGATATATTGTGTTTTCTTTACTATTCAGTTAAAAATATTTTTCTAGCTTTCTTTGTGATATCTTCTTTGACCTATGAGTTATTTAGAATTATGTTACTTCATCATCAAAAGTGAATGGTTTTCTAGACATTGTTACTGATTTCTGTTGAAAGAGAGAATATATGCTGTATAATTTCAATCCTTTAGCATTTAAAGAGATTTATTTTATGGCCCAGTAAATGTTTTTTCTTGGTAAATGTACCATGTGCACTTGAAAAGAGTATTTATTCTATAGTTGATGGGTGTGGTCTTCTAGATGTGTTAATTAGGTTAGATTGTTTTGTGGTGTTTTAAAAATCTTTTATATTCTTACTGATTATTTTGTCTGGTTTTCCCAACAATTTATAATAGAATAATGTTAAATATTCAACTATATGGTGTGGTCTTATTTCTGATTATTTTCTTTTTTTCGTTCTTACAATTTTGCCTCAAAAGTTTGAAAATATAGCCACCCAGCTTTCTTATGGTATTTTCCATGATATTTCTTTTTTTAAATTCTTTTACTTTTAACCTAAACGTGTTTTTATATTTTAAGTGTTAAATAGAATATAGAGAGTTTTGATTTTTTAATTCAGTCTGACATGCTGTCTTTTAATTGTACTATGTAGCCCATTTATATTTAATGTAATTATTGATATAGTTGGGTTTAAGTCTACCTATAGTCTTGCTAATTGTTTTCAATTTTTTATGTTTGTTATTTACACTCTTGTTTCTCCTTTCCTGCCCGTTTTTTTTTTTTTTTTTTTTGAGATGGAGTTTCACTCTTGTCACCCAGGTTGGAGTGCAATGGCGTGTTCTCAGCTCACTGCAACCTCTGCCTCTCAGGTTCAGGCGATTCTCCTGCCTCAGCCTCCTGAGTAGCTGGGATTACAGGTGCTCGCCACCAAGCCCAGCTACGTTTTTTGTATTTTTAGTAGAGATGGGGTTTCACCATGTTGGCCAGGCTGGTCTTGAACTCCTGACCTCAGGTGATCCACCTGCCTCGGCCTCCCAAAAGTTCTGGGATTACAGGCATGAGCCACTGCGCCTGACCCATGCCTTCTTTTTGATTGACTTTTTAACATTAAAAAAAATTTATCTCCTCCATTGGGTTTTAATTTACAACAATCTTTGTATTATCTTTTTGAAATTGCTCTAGGAATCCTAATATATTTCCTTAATTTACCTCAATTTACTTTGAAATCATATGACACTATTTGACATATAATGTAAAAACCTTTCAACATATAATTCCATTTCCCTCCCATCCTTTGTGCTGTTGTTGCATATAATTTATGTGTATTTATAAGCCTCATGATACATTGTTAGTATTTTTGCTTTAAGTGTTCAATTGTTCTTTTAAAAAATTAAGAAAGGAAAAACAAATCTTTTATATATACACACACCTTTACCATTTCTTCTGTTCTTCATTTTGTGTGTGTGTGTGTAGATCCAAGTTTCCCTCTGTCATTATTTCCCTTCAGCCTAAAGAATTTCTTTCAGCATTTCTTATAGTGTGCATCTACCAGCAATAGATTCATGCAGCTTTTGTTTATCTGAAAACACCTTTATTTTGCTTTCATTTTTTAAGGATGTAGTCACTAGATGTAGAAATTCTCAGTTGACAGTCCCTCCTCCCATGCTCCTAGTTCTTTAAAGATGTTCTTTTGTCTTCTGGGCTTCATTGTTTCTAATAAGAACTCTGCCATCATTTTTATTATTGTACTAATGTATGTAATCTATCTTTTTTCCTCTGGTTGCTTCTAAGATTTTAGTTTTTGTTTTCAACAATTTGTGCCTGAGTGTATTTTCTTTGTACTTGTCCTGCTTGGGATTTATTGAGCTTTGGGGATCTATGAGTGATTTTTTTTTTTTTATTCAATTTGAGAAAATTTTGGCCACAATTTCTTTAGATTCTCCCCATTTTACCTGCACTCTTTCTCTGGAACTCCAGCTACACATATGTCACCCCACTTGATATTATCACACAGGTCACAGGTGCTCTTTTCATTGTATTCATTCCATTTTGTGCTCTGTGATTTCATTTAGATTATTTAAGTTGAATTTTTTTTTTTTTTTTTTTTTTTTTGCAGTGCACAGAAGCCTCACCAATACATGTTTTATTTCCGATATCATGATAGTGTCATTTTTGGCTTGAATTTCTTTTTGATATTTTATTTAGAGTTTCTACTTATCTTCTAGTATACCACATCTCTTTATCTTTATGCATCTTTATCGGTACATTCTTTCATGTATTCATAATACTTCTTTACCTCATGTGTCTGCTAATTTCCATTACTGGATCATCTGGGTCTGCATCTTTTGTGTTTTCTTTTGATTATGGGTCAAACTTTCCTACTTCTTAACATGTCTTGTAATTTTTTGTTTCATTCCAGACATTGACTGTAAATAAACAGTAGAAACTGATAGGTCATATTTTATTCTGTTTTGATTTTGTTATGCATGTTTCCCACATAATGTAAACACTTTCCTCAGTTTGGGTAAAGGGCTTATCATTCACATTCCTCTAAAAGCCAAGTCATCCTTGGGTCTGGGCCACAAATTAATTACACTGAGTTTACCCATGTTTAGCCTAACCCTCTACTTCCCATTCCACTGCAGCCTTTTTAGATCTTGTCAGTATTTGAGCTAGGAAGGGTTGAGCTTTAGGTATATTTGGTAAAACCTAGATTTAACTCTGGCACAGCAATGGAATCGCGGCACTGTGATAATGTGGAGGACTAAGTGATTTCTGCCTGCTTCCCAGCCTCTCCTCCATCACTACTTTCATGGCAAAAATGGAGGCTGGATGGGAGCCGGTAGGCTGGTTGGGCTGAATGACACGTCACCTAGAACTGGGCTGCTTTCTCTTCATCCCCGTGGTCTCCCATTTTGTGGCAGACTTGTTCCTTCTTCTGCTAACATGCAGACCAGCCTCCTCTTCTGGGGATGGAAGTTGCTGTTCTATAAGAAGGGCTGGTCTGTCTTGGGAATTTAGGTCATTAAAATTTCCTTGCATCTACTAGACTACTAATCTCATAGAAATGTATAATATTGTTTCTGGGTTCTTCTTGTTGTTGCCATGGGAGTGAAAGTCTTTTCCATCATTCTATATCCTAGGTGGAAGAAGTCTTGTTTTCTTTCTCTCATTAGGCTTCACATCGAAAGTGCTCAGCTAAGGGTAAAAGAAGAATTAACGAACTTGTCTCTTCTTCCTCTCAGGTGGTGTGAGTGCCATAGAGTCTCACATAATGAAATACTGTTTCCTAATAGCACCAGTGTCTATTTGTTTTGTTTTTCTTCATATTTCTATTTGTGATTGTTTCCAGAGATTCTCACACATTAGCAGAGCAATCACCACAGGGTCGCGTGGCAGTGGAAGAGCATTTTGCAAGATGGGGGGTTCTTACATCTAATACTTACAGGCAGGGCCAGAACTCACACAGCACAGGGTTCCTCACTTTCACACTGGCAGCAAGTGAGCCATTTTATTTAATGAGAGTCAATTAAATTTTCAAAATCAAATAAAACAATTTTAAATTTATTTAGTTTTTTTTTTTTTTAAGACGGAGTCTCATTCTGTTGCCCAGGCTAGAGTGCAATGGCGTCATCTCGGCTCACTGCAACCTCTGCCTCTGGGTTCAAGTGATTCTCCTGCCTCAGCCTCCCAAGTGGCTGGGATTACAGGCAAGCACCAGCATGCCTGGCTAATTTTTGTATTTTTAGTAGAGATGGGGTTTCACCATTTGGTCAGGCTGGTCTTGAACTCTTGACCTCAGGTGATCCGTGCCCCCCTTGGCCTCCCAAAGTGCTGGGATTACAGGGGTGAGCCACTGCATCTGGCCGATTTAGGTAGTTTTTTTATTTTAAAAGATTGTCGGCCGGGCGTGGTGGCTCAAGCCTGTAATCCCAGCACTTTGGGAGGCCGAGACGGGCGGATCACGAGGTCAGGAGATCGAGACCATCCTGGCT
>NW_016825829.1:411239-428577 GCF_001698545.2 Rhinopithecus bieti | reverse complement strand
TCTCCCCCCCCCCCCCCCGGGGGGAAAAAGAGGAACCCCCGCCAAAAAAAAAAAAAAAAAAAAAAAAAAAAAAAAAAAAAAAAAAGATCGTCAAGGGGAGGCTATGGCGGCTGTGATAATGGTGCTATCCCAATGGGTAAGGGAAGAGGTATACAAGCCAACAGAGCAGCCAGATGCCTAGAAGCCACCTTTTATCCATGTACAGCACAGAGTTTGAATTTGTTGTCAGGAGCTGTGGTTTTGAGGATGTCAAGAGTAAGGATGTGCTTTGGAATACCCCGAGGATTATATTTGATAGTTTCTACATCTTCCCAAAGATGGGACATCTTGACTCAATGTGTATCATATTTGACCTTATAATCACCCTCAGAACCACAAAAGAATGCCAACTAAATGCTGTTAAAGCAATTAGATTGAATTTATACAGTATTCAAGATGTATTAGAAGAGTTAAGGGAAACAGCATAATATTCTTTTTTTTTTTTTTTTTTGAGACGGAGTCTTGCTCTGTCACCCAGGCTGGAGTGCAGTGGCCGGATCTCGGCTCACTGCAAGCTCCGCCTCCTGGATTTACCCCATTCTCCTGCCTCAGCCTCCCGAGTAGCTGGGACTACAGGCACTTGCCACCTCGCCCGGCTAGTTTTTTGTATTTTTTAGTAGAGATGGGGTTTCATTGGGTTAACCAGGATGGTCTTGATCTCCTGACCTCGTGATCCGCCCATCTCGGCCTCCCAAAGTGCTGGGATTACAGGCTTGAGCCACCGCGCCCTGCCAATAGCATAATATTCTTAGATAAAAGTGAATTGTGGTCTTCAGAAGAAAATGAAATTAATTTTAGACATGCTCTGTCCCAGTCATTTGCTAACATATGTTAATTGCTATTGGTAACATTTGCAAAGGCTTACCCTCAAAACAGGAAAGAAAAGAGGGTGGACTATTTTATGTTTAAAAAAATTTTAAATATATTTTTTAGTTGGAGAGAAAATGGTTTTTGTCTATGACAAAGGCCTCATGTAAAATAAGCAATAAAAATAGCATTCTAGTAAAATCTAAAGAAATCAGAACAAGGAAATGAAAACATTTGCATGATGATTGATATGGTTTGGCTCTCTGTCCCCACTCAAATCTCATCTCAAATCGCAATCCCCATGTGTCAAGAGAGGGACCCATAACCACCATGTGTTGAGGGAGGGAGATGACTGGGTCCTGGCGGTGGTTTCCCACATGCTGTTCTCGTGATAGTAAGTGAGTTCTCACGAGATCTGGTGGTTTTATAAGACAGTTTTCCCTTCTCTTGCTCACTCTCTTGCCTGCCACCATGTAAGACATGCCTGCTTCCCCTTCCACCATGACTGTAAGTCTCCTGAGGCCTCCCCAGCCATGTGGAACTGTGAGTCAATTAAACTCTTTCCTTTATAAATTACCCAGTCTCAGGGAAGTTCTTTATAGCAGCATGAGAACGGACTGATACCATGATGAAAATGATTCACATATAAACAATCTTTAATGATTCTATACAGATTATTTTCTGCCATTTTAGATTTAGGAATAATCTCAATTGAAGAGAGATTTGAATAAACTGAGTGATATTCTGATATTTTAAAAATAATATCTTAGCACTGACAATTTTGAAAGAAAGGTTTTAGAAATGCTGTGTGAATCTAGGTGTTGCTTTAAGAGATGGTGAAAATCTCGCTATACATTACAGTGATTTCTGTGATGGAATTTAAGAAGTTGGGGCCAGGCATGGTGAATCCCAGCTCTTTGGGAGGCCCAGGTGGGTGGATCACTTGAGGTCAGGAGTTCAAGACCAGCCTGGCCAACATGGTGAAACTCTGTCTCGACTAAAAATACAAAAACTAGATGGGGGTGGTGGCAGGTGCCTGTAATCCCAGCTACTCAGGAGGTTGAGCCAGGAGAATCACTTGAGCCTGGGAAGTGGAGGTTGCAGTGAGTCAAGATTATGCCACTGCACTCTAGCCCGGGCAACAGAGCAAGACCCTGTTTCAAAAAAAAAAAAAAAAAAAAAAAAAAAGGTAAGGAGTTTGCAATATTTTCTGTGATAACAATAATGTATTATAGGCAGCACCATAATAGTGTTAGAATTGGTACATAAAATTTGTGGCTCTTTTCCAATGATAAATATTTGCTCGAAAAAATTTATTGACAGTTATGTTTGCTTCTGCTTCATCAGGGAAAAGTTTTTCCAAATTGAAAATAGAACATAAATTATATGGAAATCGAGATTATAACAACATAATTAGAGATTTTGCTGAAATGAATGCAGGAAAAGTTATTTTGGGGAATAAAATGTAATCATTTGTGAACAGTGTGTGTCCTTCTGCTATTACTCAGGCAGGCACAGCTGACGGTCACTGTTCCCCAGACACAGGCAACAAACATTGTCAGTTTGGATATTTTGCTTTTGTTTGGTTATCTGAGAAGCCATAGCTTTAGCTCTATTGTTCAGTTTTGTTGTTTTAAAGGAATTTTCGTCAAAGTGGGTGGATAGAAGACATTTTATTTCACATTTTATTAGTTTTACATTTATTCTATATTTGGGCGTGTGTTATGTGTGGCCTGCATTGGAGCTCTTACTCTGAAGTCATGAATATTGGGGGTGCCATGGAAGGGCTGAGGCTGGAACGGATCCTGCCTGTGAACACTGAACCACGTAGGATGCCTGGGCCACAGCTGTAGTCATTCATGTGATCTACCTGTAAAGGTGTAGGAAAGCTGGAGAGATCCACCCATCTCAGGACGCTGACATTTATGCCCAAGGCAGCACTGACCAGCAGGCTTCAAGCGGGTCCTGGAGGAGGCTTGTGGCTGGGAGAGAAGGAGAATGAGGGCCTGGGACCCCTTGGGATAGGGGTGAGACAGTGACCTCGGTCTCCCAGGGAATTGCAGGAAAGGATCAGGATCAGGAACTTGGAGGAATGGAGTGGATGTGGTGAAACATTGGCAGCTAGGTGGGTAGGGGGTGGATTCCAAAGGGAAGGACAAATGGCAATATCACCAGGAGGCCTCACTTCCCCAGGGCAGACACTACCTGGCCTGGGATCCCAGTGTACTCCCTGCCCCTCAGGAATAAACTGCATGAAAGTCTGTCCTGTAACATTGGATCTGCAAGGAGGGGAGATGGAAGAGCTGATGAATTCCTTTTCCCCAAGGGCACATCTTAATCTTTACACGGCTTGAGGTGGCCGAAGACTGCAGTCTTACAGGCTTGAGGAGTCAGAAGACAGAGTCCAGGTCTAACAGGAACAGCTGAGAGAACTGAACAGAGCTTTTAGCTGCTGCCCATTGTGGAGGAGACAGAGTTTGGGATTTGAATCCAGTGAAAATAAGGTTCTCTTAGAATAAAATCAACACTTCTCAGAGAAAGATAATAGAATCCAGAAGTTCTACAACATATCATTAATGACATCCAGCATACAGTAAAAAGTGTGAAGAAACAGGTATGTAACCTGTTCTCTAGAGAGAATGCAGACAATGGAAACTGACCCCAAATTACCTACATATTGCAATCAGGATGCTAGAATTTTTTTTTTTTTCTTTTGAGACAGAGTCTCACTCTGTTGCCCAGGCTGGAGTGCAATGGCGTAGTCTCGGCTCCCTGCAACCTCTGCCTCCTGGTTAAAGCAATTCTCCTGCCTCAGCCTCTCAAGTAGCTGGGATTACAGGCACCTGCCATCATGCCCAGCTAATTTTTGTATTTTTGTAGGGACAGGGTTTCACCATGTTGGTCAGGCTGATCTTGAACTCCTGAGCTCTGGTAATTCACCCGCCTCGGCCTCCCAAAGTGCTGGGATTATAGACGTGAACCACTGCACCCGGCCCAGCATGCCAGAATCATACACAGCTGTTCTAAGCATGTTCAAGGACTTAAAGGAAAACATTCTTTTTTTTTTTTTTTTTTTTTTTTGAGACGGAGTCTCGCTCTATCGCCCAGGCTGGAGTGCAATGGCCGGATCTCAGTTCACTGCAAGCTCCGCCTCCCGGGTTTACGCCATTCTCCTGCCTCAGCCTCCTGAGTAGCTGGGACTACAGGCGCCCGCCACCTCGCCTGGCTAGATTTTGTATTTTTTTAGTAGAGACGAGGTTTCACCGTGTTAGCCAGGATGGTCTCGATCTCCTGACCTCGTGATCTGCCCGTCTCGGCCTCCCAAAGTGCTGGGATTACAGGCTTGAGCCACCGCGCCTGGCCTGAAAACATTCTTATAAGGAATGAACAGATGGGAGAATTTAAGAAGAAAAACATAAGCCATAAAAAGAATCAAATGAAAATTTAAGAAATGAAAAGTGCAGTAACTGAAATGAAAATTTCACCACATAGGCTTAGAAGGAGATTGGATATGGCTGAAAAGAAAATCAGTGAATGTGAAGATACAGCAATAGAAATGGCCCAGTCTGAAGCATCTAGATAAAAATGATTGCAGCAGCATGAACAGAGCCTGGGCACCTGTGGGCACCATCGTGTGGCAGAATGCATGTGGAACTGGGATTCCAGAAGGAGTTGAGAGAAATGAGGTAGAAAAAATTGTTGAAGAAATAAAGATGACAGATTTCCAAAATTTGGTGAAAAACATAAACTAAACATCCAAGAAATCCAACAAACCCCACACAGGATTATTAGCGAGAAAATCACACCCAGATACATCATAACAAACATGCTGAAATCCAAACAGAAAGAGAAAAATCTTGAACATAGCCAGAAACAATAACCTTACATGAAAAGAACAATTATGCATATTTTGGCTGACTTTTCATCAGAAATAATAGTGGTCAGAGGATAATAAAATGACAACTTTGCTTTTTTGTTTTTGAGACAGAGTCTCACTCTGTTGCCCAGGCTGGAGTGCAGTGGTGTGATCTCGGCTCACTGTAAGCTCTGCTTCCCGGGTTCACGCCATTCTCTTGCCTCAGCCTCCAGAGTAGCTGGGACTACAGGCACCCGCCACCACGCCTGGCTAATTTTTTGAATTTTTAGTAGAGATGAGGTTTCACCATGTTAGCCAGGATGGTCTTGATGATCTGACCTCATGATCCACCTGCCTCAGCCTCCCGAAGTGCTAGGATTACAGGCGTGAGCCACCGAGCCTGGTCTGCTTTTTTTTTTTTTTTTTCAAATTTGACAACACGCATATGTATCTGGAAAAATACACTTCGTTTCATCTGTTTTTGAACCTTCTATAAATAGAATCATTTTGGTGTATTCTGCTTTTTTCATGCAGCATTCTTCTGTGATTCACCTGTGGTGATGTCTACGGCAGCCTGTCATTTGCTGTCCAGCTGTAGTCTCCAGGGCATTTTAGTGTCACACTGTGTCCATTCCCCTACTCATGGGTGTGTGAATAGGTTCACTTAGTAAATCTATGTATGTTGCCCATGAAATTCTGCATTGACTGTCTGGGTCTCTTTCACCTGTGCTGGGACCTTCCCCTCCCTTCTTCAGAGCTGCACTGCATTCTGCTTTGTGTCCGAAGGCCGACCTTTGCGAGCTGCAGCCACCAGGCTTCCTTTCCTTCTGGCTTCTGGTTGGCTTTGGCCAGCGGGAGACACCAGCAGAGATGGGAGCAGGAGGGCTGTGCTTTCTCTGGAGTCTGATAGCACTTCGTTCCCTGAGTCTCGGCAGCCCATAGCGCTCTACTGTTGCCCCATCTGGGCTACCTCACTGCCCCCAGCATTTCCCTTAACCTTTCCACAGGTTTATGAACAAGCTCCTCATTCAACAAACCTTAATCACCTCTTTTGAGTGTGCTGTTTCTTGATTGATAGAGGAATTAATACCAGGAAAGGCCCCAGGAAACAGATTCTCAAAATGAGATTCGAAGGCTAAATTGCTCACATATTTGATGGCTACATAATAACTTCCTTAACGGGGAAGCTGGGGCACCAAGAATTCACTGCACACACAGGCGTCACGATCACTCAGATGACTACCAGGGCAGGCATGGGTGAGCCCATGGCGCTGGGAGATGCCTGTGGCACTTAGAAGCTCTGACGACAGTGGAGATGGTGAATATTGGGTCAAGATAGAGCATCCATTGGGACGAGGACAAATTCGAGGGCCTGAAGCCCAGCAGAAGGCACAGGTAGAAAATCAGAAGACCTCTGTGATAGGTTTCCTTATCTCCTGGAGCCGTAGGACAGACAGGGCAAGAGTCAGGTGCGGGGCCTCGTGGAAAGGGCGGCACAGGTGAACCCTCTTGGTGGGTTCAGGGCACAGGTGGGGAAGGAGTGGGCTCCCAAGGCATGGGGTGGGGATATCTTGACAGAAAGATGAAATTAAACTTTGAACCCACTGCGGCCGCCCAGACTCCAGCCTGAGAGGACGAGCCTTCCCTTTTTTTCAGACTTCAACACACCCCCTGCCCACTGGGATTTGCTGCATCCCAGCATAATCTGGACAGAGAGGCGAAAGGTTGCTCTGGGTCAAAGTCACCAATCTGTAGGAGCAGGTGTTTGGGGACACGGGTGGAACAGGGTTCCAGGGGTGCCAGGCTAAGCAGGAAGCCGCACGGCGCTGGCCAACGGCATCCACCTGGGTGTGGGAATTGGGTTGTCGGCTTGAGCCCCAGGGGCGGCATGAGCAATCTGCTGAGCTGGCTGAAGCCCAGCTCACCCTGGCCTGATGGGAAGTGCCAGCAGGGTGCCCTGGAGGGAGGGCTGAAGCGCAAGTGCGGGGGTGCATCTGTGTGTGCTGGCTGCTCAGCTGCTCCGTAAACTACCCCACCGCCCCCCGGGAGACATTAAGAAACATCCGGTGGGGCGCGGCGGCTCACGCCTGTAATCCCAGCACTTTGGGAGGCTGAGGCTAGGAGTTCAAGATCAGCCTGGCCAACATGGTAAAACCCTGTCTCTACTGCAAATAACAAAAATTAGCCGAGCAAGGTGGCAGGTGCCTATAGTCCCAGCTACTCGGGAGGTTGAGGCAGGAGAATCACTTGAACCTGGGAGGCAGAGGTTGCAGTGAGCCAAGATTACGCCACGACACTCCAGCCTGGGTGACAGAGCAAAACTCCATCTAAAAGAAAAAAAAACATCCCGTGAGGGCCGGCACGGTGATGCACGCCTGTAAACTCAACACTCAGGAGGCTGAGGTAGGAGGATGGCTTGAGTCTGGGAAGTTGAGGCTGTAGTGAGCTGTGATCCCACTGCTACACTCTAGCCTGGGCAACAGAGCAAGACCCTATTTCAAAAAAAAAAAAAAAAAAAGAACTATCCAGTGGGAGGCAGAGGTAGCAGCCAGGCCCTCCTGTGGGCTCCCTGGCCTGCTAAGGAGGGAGAGGGGTAAGCCTGAGTCCTGGTTCCGCCCCCACCCCTTGGTGTTCCGTCAACTCGGCTGGGCCACAGTACTCAGTGTTTAGTCGAATGCCAGTCTAGATGTCACCATGAAGGTTTTTTTCAGATAAGGGTAACATTTAAGTCAGGGAACTGTGTGTGAGGCCAGTGACCTTCCATGGTGTGGGTGGGCCTCATCTGAGCAGTTGAAGAGTTTGAGAGGAAAGTCAGAGGCTCCCGAGGAGGAGGGAAGGCTGCCAGCACAGTGCTCTGGACTTGAGGGGCAGCGTCAGCTCCTCCCCAGGTCTCCAGCCCCGGGTCTCCCTGTTGAATGCAGACCTGCCGGCCCCCACCAGCCCATGTGTCAGTTTCTTAGAATCAATCTCTTGCCTTCCTCTCTTTCTGTATCTCTGTCTGCACATCCTACTGGATTTTGTTTCTCTGGACAGCACTGATACGGAGAACCCCATAGCATTCTTGGGGCACTTGCAGAAAAGTGGTCCCCACTGAGGACTTGACAGGTGGCCCAGCTGGTGGGTCTTGTCTGGATGGTGGGACAGCAGAGGCAGGGAATCCTGACCTGCTGGCTGGCTGCAGTAAGGGGAGAGACCGGGGCGCCGCTCGGGCAGCATGTGGAAACCATTCCTTCAGCTCCCGCTCCCTGTTCACAGCAAGTGCTCCGGCTCCAGCAGAGGCCTGTTTTGGGGGTCATGACTAAAGTGACCAGAGCAATGTGAGGAACAAAGGGTGCGCCAGGGTGGTGTGGCTGGGCCTCTGGGAGTGCGGGAGCCTGGAAGGAAGGGGGACTGGTGCCCAGCGCTCTGCTCCAGCCCCCTTTGTCCTGTAAGTCCTGTGCCGTGGCCTCCTCTGCCCTGGAAGCTCCCAGGGCCCAAGGATGCTGGCCACTTGGTGGCCCCCAGGGCCCGTGCAGTGTGCTTAACCTCGTGGGGTGGGTCCCGCCCTGGAACAAGCCCCAGCCCCACTGTCACTGACGGGGGTCAGCTCGAGGTGGTGCCTCCTGGCTCCTCCTCATCCCCTGTGTCCCCCACCCCAGTTTCCTTCCAGAGCGGACTTCTGTGGACTGGCTGGTCAGAGCCACCAGGCTGTGTCCCCGCACAGGAGCCGGGCGTGGACGGGACTCTAGGTTCTCATGCCCTGGGGAATGCCCGTGCCTGGGGCAGCGCTCCGTCGAGTCCTTTGTCGCCCCTCAGCTTGAGGAAAATGTCCTGCAAATACTAGCCTAGATGGAGGGAGCCGCGGCTCCTCCGCCACTTCCTGCCAGTGTGCGGGGCTGCGCTCCAGGGACTGCTGGGGCCGCCACCAAAAGAACGGAGCCCGGGGAACGTGGAGAGGAGCCCAGATGCCTGAGGTGAGCAAGGCAGTGCCTCCGTCCGGCCTGGCATGTCCTTCTGGTTATTTGTGAGGCCACCACAAGGAGGGTGACCCACTGTCTGTTTTGCTCAGGGTTCCAGGGACGCAGGACTTTGGATGCTTGTCCAGGAGAGGCCACTTGGCCACCCTAGGGGCAGGTTTTCCGCCCTGGGCCGTGTGTGCTTTCTTTCAACACACTGAGAAAGCCTTTCTCCTGAGATCACCAAATGCAGCCTGCTCGGTGTCCGCTCCCCATTACTGCGTATGCGGTGGGCAAACCTCCGGCCCTGAAAGATCCGGGCTGCCTGGGGGGTCTCTGTGTGCTCTTACATAAAAGGCAGCTCCTGTCACTCAAGTGGCAAATACAGTCTCAATTTACAGTCAGTCCAAATCCATTACCCGAAAGCTGAGATATTAATCCAAGCTCCATTCTTGGTTTAAAGCCAGTCCCTGTGGGCTCTGCTCCCCTGGCCTCCTGGGGTGGGAGCCTGTGCCGGGGGCTGTGGTGTGGGGTTTGCTCTCCTCCCTCCCGCAGGTGGATGCAGCGTAGGGGAGTGAGGAGGAATGAGGGGTGGGGAGGACCTTTGTGCCCGAGGCTGGTGAGCAGGCTTCCTGCAGGCCGGGCCTGGCGGGTGCAGGGCTCACCACTCTGGTGCCTCTGTGGTCCCTGAGTTGATCCATCAGCAGGGAGCTGCGCCCATTCCTGGGACCCGAGGAGTGGGTCCGCTCCTGTTCTCGCCAGGGGCCTCTGACCCCTGCGGGGCAAGTAAACGGGATGACTTCACGCTTCGCCGCGGGCCCAGGCTCAGAGCCCAGGCACCCCTTGTCCCCACAGACCCAGAGCCAGGCCTGTCCCTTGCAGTGCAGCCACCCCGATGTCCCCAGCCCCAGTGTCCCCTCAGCGGTGCCTCCCCCATGTTGTAGTGCAGACCTGCAGCACAGCACCCCCAAGAATCTCTTGCCAAATCCTGCCCTCTCCCTCCCCTGCCCTTCAGGAGGCTGCAGTGAGTAAGGGGGTGAGGTCTCACCCTTCCCCGCCACTCCAGGTCGGTGCCTTGTAACCTTCCTTGTGCTGACACCAAGACTTTGCTGTTGTGGAGAAGCCAGATATCCAAACGGCACGTTGGTGCAGGTCCTACAGAGCTGGTTAAATCCCGGCTCTGCCCCTGTCCGACGGGGGTCCAGGGAGACACGCTTTACCCCCTAAACCTCAGTTTCACCATCTGAAAATTGGGATATTGATTATACCCACTTTACAAGGCTGGCTAACCACAGTGATGTGGGGAAGTTCCTCACGCTGCACTTACTGCTCACCCATGAGGTCAGGGAGCACAGGTGGAAAAGCCGTCTGCGTCCTTGTTGGAGGGGTTGGCTGTCTGCATGGTGGCTTAGGGCTCCAGACCAGCCGGCTGCCCTCACTGGGGCTGCTCACCACACACTGTTCACTCCAGCCCAGCTGCTGGCCGGCCACCCTCCCTCCCTATGGCCACAGGTGTTCCTGGCCACAGCCAGGATGGTGGCCGCCCAGTGCCCCTTCCTGCAATCCCTGTTGCTGGTGGGAGCTTCCTAGAGCCCTGATCTGCCTGTGGTGACCACCTGCTCACAACCTGCTGTGGCTCCCATGGCCTGAGAAGGATGCTGGTGTGCTGTAGTCTCCCTGCTGGATGCGGAGCTCAGGGTGGGGACAGAGAGGAGGGCATGGCACGGATGCTGGTAACAGGCGCCCACTCCAGCCAGCCTCTCCTTTTCCTCAACTGCTCTGCTCTGCAGCTTTGCCCAGCTGCCCCTGTGGTTTCTGTGGCTCCCGTGGTGTACACAGCGAATTCCCAGGGCCAGTGCAGCTCAGGGCGGCAGGGCAGGAAAGGTAGCCTGTGGCAGCCAGGTGGGGCGAGTGCTGCACACTGGGGAAAGGCTCAGCGGGAGTGTGTTCCGAGCACTTCGTCTCCCCAGGCCTGTTTCTGCATCTGTAGACAGGCATGTGCGGGGTTGTGAGAGGGTCAGAGAGCCCCTGTCAAGCCTTTAGTGCACTACTGGGCACCGAGTGGGAGCCCGGTCAGTGGAGCCTGTGGGAGCCAACGCTGCTCCAGCAGGATTGAGTGGAATACCGCACAGGCCGGGAGCTCCTTCGGGCTGGGGAGGCCTCGGGGACCTGGCTGTGATGGTGATCTGGCCTTGATGGGTGAATGGGTCAGGCCCAGCATCAGCTTTGGGCATACATTAGGGAGTTACTGAGGAAGGCAAGAAAAGGGGCACCCAGTTCTTTTACAATCCTCTGGCAAAAAGTGAGTTCCGAGCGCTGCCTGCTCACTGAAGAACGGAAAAGTGTCTAGGCCCCAACGTTGCACAGGGCCCCGGGAGGGCACCATTTTCGCGACTGTTCAAGGCGGACTCGAAGAGCAACACTTAAAACATTTTCGATGTCATTTTCTTGTTTTGAGGCAATACTTTCTGATTTATTTCACGTTTATTTTCTGTGAAGGAAAACACCCTGCTAAACACGTATTTTCTCAAGGCACATCACGTGGTCTGAAAAAAAAACGAAGAAAGGACATCTTCTCCAAACTGGCATTCCTCCAGCTGGAGCAGCTCTGTTGCTGCCGAGCTTTGGTTCTTTGACAAGAAGAGACATTTCAAAGCCAGGTCCCACAGGAGGACGGCGTTCACGCCACACACGTGGCCAAGCCCTTCCTGCTTCCTGAACCTGCCCCTGCCTGCTGGCCTTCGGGACCTCCCCAGCCCCTGGACCTGGCGGCCCGAGGAAGTTCTGTGTGGGAACAATATGGTCTACTTAATTAATGCATATTCTATTTGGTGACAACGTCCCTAATTGCCATGAGCTCTACTTAGTAACAATATGCTCTATTTAATTAATTTTGTGTGTTCTGGTTAAAAACATTATGCTTCATTTATTTTATCTGTTCACCGAGGGTGAATTCCACAGCATGGGCGCAGGAGGCAGCCCCCCCTGGAAAGTGGTCCCGGGATAGAGCATTTCAGATGTGGCAGAGTGCGGGCAACGGGCTGGCAGGCTCATTTGCCCTTCGGGGCCTAGGCAGGGGCCCTCAGCTCCCACATCTCCCCCAAACTGACCGGGCCCCACACAGACCTGTCCCCTTAGCTCTGTTTGGGGGCAGCCCCAGCCCCCTGCTTTGTCCCTGCCCTGCTCCCCAGCGTCAGCGCCAGAGTCCCTCTGGGTCCTCCCCCTCCCATGGCCAAGCTGTCCAGAGACATGCTGGGCTCGCACCTGCTGGCCCTGAGCTCCCTGAGCCTGTGTGTTCCTTGCTCTGAGCACACACAAGGATTCGATGGCAAATAAACTACTGCCACATGGGGAGTGTGCACAGACCCCCAAGAGTGATGGGCCCGGCGGGTGTGTGGGGTCTGGTGGGTGTGTGGGAGGACTGCGGCTGGGGTGGGGACGGCGCTGGCTCCACAAAGGTTGTGACATGGAGCTGGGCCCTGACAGGAGGGGGGCAGCTGACAAGGGGGCCCCATGGGTGCGGGCAGCATCTCCACCAGGAAGGAAAGGTATGGGCCACGCAGAGGCCTGCTGGACACCTGGCCACCAGCATTCCCCTCCGGGCCTGGCTTCCTGGCACAGCTCCTGAGGCGCAGCTTCCCCCACACTTTGAGGCCAGGGAAATACTCACGGGGGACATGCAGGTCCAGGGGTGCCCCTTACGGGGGACCTGGTCAAGTTCTGATGAGCCCCAACTCTCTCCGGAGGACAGAAAGGGTTTGGGTTACCCTGGTGCCTGGGTCAGCTCAGACCCTGACACAAGCAAGCCCCCCAAAGTCTGGGTGTTCCTCCTTTCTGGGACATATGGACCCTGGCAAAGTCGCTACAGGCCCAGGGGAAGGCTAGGGAAACACTTGCTTAGAGACTGACGGGGCATCCCAGGGCCTTCTGCAAACGGATCCGGTCCCTATGAAGTGGCTCTGGGCCTTTGCACTGACTCCCACCTGGAGACTGCATGAGGTGTGTGGCTTGTCGGGGCCCCAGCAGCCCCAGCTCCCAGCTCTCCTTGTCTCTAATTATGGACACCATCGACCCCGAGTGAGCTGCCATCTCCTTGCCCCTGTAATCGGTGTAGCCCCTGGAGCTGGCCGGCCCCAGCCTGGCTGCCCACTCTGCCTGCCGTTCCCTCCCCAGGAAGTGCATCTACCTGCTTCTGCCATCAGGATCCTGTTGCCCTGCTGTGGGAGGGACCCAGTCTGAGGTCCCACCTCCACCTGTCAGCCTCCACCTGCTGAGGACAGTCACCACCAGGTCCCCAAGTAAGGTGTCCCCTCTGAGAACACTGTTTTACATATTTTCTTATTGGGGTAAAATACACATAACATAAAATTTACCAACTTAATCATTACTTTTTTTTTTTTTTTTTTTGAGACGGAGTCTCGCTCTATCGCCCAGGCTGGAGTGCAGTGGCCGGATCTCAGCTCACTGCAAGCTCCGCCTCCCGGGTTTAGGCCATTCTCCTGCCTCAGCCTCCCGAGTAGCTGGGACTACAGGCGCCCGCCACCTCGCCCGGCTAGTTTTTTGTATTTTTTAGTAGAGACGGGGTTTCACGGTGTTAGCCAGGATGGTCTCGATCTCCTGACCTCGTGATCCACCCATCTCAGCCTCCCAAAGTGCTGGGATTACAGGCTTGAGCCACCGCGCCCGGCCTACTTTTTTTTTTAAGACAGGATCTCATTCTGTTGCCCAGGCTGGAGTGCAGTGGTGTGATCTTGGCTCATTGCAACCTCTGCTTCTCAGGCTCAAGTGATCCTCCTGCCTCAGTCTCCTGAGTAGCTGGGACCACAGGCATGCACCACCACACCCAGATAATTTTTTGTGTTTTTGGTAGAGACAGGGTTTCACTGTGTTGCCCAGGCTGGTCTCNCCGGCTAGTTTTTTGTATTTTTTAGTAGAGACGGGGTTTCACGGTGTTAGCCAGGATGGTCTCGATCTCCTGACCTCGTGATCCACCCATCTCAGCCTCCCAAAGTGCTGGGATTACAGGCTTGAGCCACCGCGCCCGGCCTACTTTTTTTTTTAAGACAGGATCTCATTCTGTTGCCCAGGCTGGAGTGCAGTGGTGTGATCTTGGCTCATTGCAACCTCTGCTTCTCAGGCTCAAGTGATCCTCCTGCCTCAGTCTCCTGAGTAGCTGGGACCACAGGCATGCACCACCACACCCAGATAATTTTTTGTGTTTTTGGTAGAGACAGGGTTTCACTGTGTTGCCCAGGCTGGTCTCCAACTCCTGAGCTTAAGTGAGCCACCTACCTCAGCCTTCCAAAGAGCTGGGATTACAGGCATGAGCCACCATGCCTGGCCTAAAATTTTTATTTTTTACTTTTTTAATTAGTGCAAATCCCATAGTATATTTTCATTTTTTAAATTAACAAATGAAAAATTGTACAGTCTGATGCTTTATGTTTACACTACGGAATGATTAAATTAAGCTAATTAACGTGTCCCATCACGCACATCTCATTTTTTGTGATGAGCACATTTAAAATCTACTCTTAGCGATTTTCAAGGGTACATTATTATTGACTAGTCATCATGCTGTACGATAGATCTTCTGAACTTACTTATCCTGTACAGCTGAAACTTTGTGCCCTTTGACCAACGTCTCCCCAATTCCTACCCACCCACAGTCTCTGGTAACCAGCATTCTACTGTTTCTGTGACTTGGACATTTTCAGATTCCACATGGAAGTTAGACCGGGCAATATTTGTCTTTCTGTGCCTGGCTTATTTCACTTTTATAACGTCCTCTAGGTTTATCTGTGCTGTTGCAGACGGCACATTGCCTTCTTTTTAAGGGCTCCAGAGTATTCACTATTACACGATGTTTTCTTTATCTACTAATCCATCGACGAACACTTAGGTGGGTTCCATATCCCAGCTATTGTGAGTAGTGCCGCAGTGAACCTGGGAGTGCAGACGTCTCTGACACACTGATTCCATTTCCTTTGGATACATACCCAGCAATGGGATTGCTGGATCACATGGTAGTTCTAGTTTTGATTTTTTGTGGAACCTGCAAACTCTTTTCCATAATGGCTGTGTCTCAACCATTTTTAAGTGTACAGCTCAGGGGGATCAAGCACATTCACACTGTTGTGCAAATATCTCCACCATCCATCTCCAGAATGCTTCCACCTTCCCAAACTGAAACTCTAAATAACTCCCTGTCCTCTTCTCCCCAGCCCCTGCCGCCCACCCTTCTACTACCCATCTCTATAAATGTACCTACTCTAGGGACCTCGTATAAGTGGAATCAGACAGTATCTGTCCTTTGTGACAAGCTTATTTCACTTAGCATAGTGTCCTCAAGGGTCATCCATGTAGTAGCCTGTGTTCGAATGTGGGGGGATGCCCCTGCACCCCGAGTCCTGTGGAAGAATTATCATCCATCCCACCTGTTCAACTCAGGAGTGCCTCCTTGAGCAACTGTAGATGATGAACTGTGGGTAGGGCCGCTGAGCTGCTTCCTGGCAAGCATGGAAGAGCAGGT
Source organism: Rhinopithecus bieti (assembly GCF_001698545.2). Taxonomy (NCBI): domain Eukaryota; kingdom Metazoa; phylum Chordata; class Mammalia; order Primates; family Cercopithecidae; genus Rhinopithecus; species Rhinopithecus bieti. The sequence continues at coordinate 413,408 of NW_016825829.1, read as the reverse complement.
GCACCCCTCTCCGTGGCCCTCCCTGCACCAGCAGAGGCTGCCCTGCCAGTCTGGGCCAAGTGAAGCCTACAGGAGCAGAACCACAGGGCCATGGACTGACCACCCAGAGACTTGGGCGTGGTTCTGTGTCTAGCCCCTCCAGATGGACTGAATGAGTTTTGCTTAATTGGCAAGACCTGCCTTTTCAAAACCTTCCAGCATGACACTTGACACCTTCTCTCCATCTCACCCAATTTCTCCCCACTTCTGGGGGCCCTGGCGTTCCCGGGGATGGACTTAGTGTGCTTCCTCCCATGGAAACAGCTTCTCGGGCCACCCCCTGCTGGGCACGAGTTCTCTCACAGGCTCAGTGACCTCTGGTATGAGCTGCTCCTCCTCTTCCCCCACCCCTGTCCATGAGGCACCTGGAGGCTGGGCAAGTGCAGAGGAAAAAGCCAAAGAGAAAGAAGAGACCTGCAGGTGATGTCTCCCCGTCTCTCACTCAGGGCCACTTGTCCCTGCCCTGGAGCCAGAGGAGGTTGAGCTCTGTGGCCTGTTTCCTTCTGGCTTGGCACTGCTCTGGAAGGTTCCACCATCCGCACATAGGCAGAAGAAAAGAAGATTGACAGTTGCCGGGGGGGCCGGCTTGGGGGCAGTTTCTTTCCTGGTTCTCTTTTTTTTTTTGAGATGGGAGTTTCACTCTGTCACCCAGGCTGGAGTGCAGAGGCACCATCTCCGTTCACTGCAACCTCCGCCTCTGGAGCTCAAGTGATTCTCCTGCCTCAGCCTCCTAACTAACTGGGACTACAGGCGAACACCCCCACGCTCGGCTAATTTTTTTGTATTTTAGTAGAGATGGGGTTTGGCCATCTTGCCCAGGGTGGTCTTGAACTCCCGCCTCAGCCTCTCAAAGTGATGGGATTACTGGCGTGAGCCACTGCGCCTGGCCTCTTCCCTGGCTCTCTCTGCTGGGTCATCAAGGGCTGGCTGTGTCCCTTGGCCACAGGTCGCAGCTCCTGTTAAGTGGCTCTCTCTCCCTGTCTGGCTTCCTGTAACCGTTCTGGCCGAGTTCCTTTAGTCCTGCAGGTGACACCATCCCTCCTGTCACCTGTCCCAATTCAGCACCTCCCTGTGGCTTCCCCGCTCCCGGGCCGCGCCTCTGCCAGCGGGAGCCTTGCTGGATTCCAGTTGTCCCACTGAGAATGCCATTGATTTCCTCCGGATCCAAACTAGTCACACAAGAACAGATGATGAAGAGCTCCCAAGAAAGCCTGGGGCGGGGGCGGGGGCGGAGAGGAAGCGTTTTGAGCCCATCAAGGCAGGTGACAGGAGAGAAGCAAACCCGAGAGGGGCCGAATCCCTGGGAGGGCAGTAGGGCGAGAGCGTGAACAGCAGCGAGGGGTGCGTCTCGAGGGAAAAAGGCGGCGGGAGAGAATGAGGGGAGGGCAGGAAGGAAGGGGCAGGGAGACCCAGGAAGGAAGACACGAAGAGGGTGAGGAAGGAACCCCGGCCTAAGGGGTGAAGGCGGCGGCTGGGACGGGGCCAGAGGCGCAGGCCGGGGCCGGGCAGCTCCCCCTCTCGGGCCGGCGGTGCCTCCAGTCCCGCCCCCGCTGCTGCCCGCGCTCCGGGAGGGGCAGACCCGATGGACGCCGCAGTCACCGCGCCGCCTTCGCGAGCGTCCCGGGGCCCGGAGGGAACGGCCTTTCATAGCTGTCCCCGTGGCTTCGCTGCGGGAACTCACGCCGCCCGCGAGGCTGCCGCCAGCTCCGGGCATCTGCCCGGCCGAAAACCCAGGGCGCCGGGGCATGACTCCCCACACCCAGGATTTCCGGGCACCGCGACCCAACTGGAGCGGGACTTCCTTGGACACTGACGGCGAAGGACGGAGACAGCTCAGGCAGGGTCGGCTCCTCCCGGCCACACCGATCTGCCCTTCGCAGGGTGTCCCGGGCCGGCGGAGGCAGGGAAAACCAGCTTGCGGGAATGCAGTCTCTCCCAGCTCCAGGGCCAGGCCAGTGCGAAGCCACACCAGGCGTACCAGGGCCGCCGCGCCCGCAACGGAAGTCCCGCCCCCAGCCGTGGAGCCCCGCCCCTCACTTCTTCCCATCCCCGCTTCCCTGGCAGTCCCATTCCCACGCTGTCCCCACGCGCAGACCCTCGCCCCGCCCCATACCCCGCCCCTGACTCACC
>NW_016825829.1:352990-410804 GCF_001698545.2 Rhinopithecus bieti | reverse complement strand
CGGGCGGGTGCGCAGCCTCCTGGGGCCCCGCGCGGTGAGACCCGCCCGGGTTCTTGGCGGGACCCGCGGGGGCGGCGCCGGGCAGAGGGTCCCGCGGGCGAGGAGCGCCTGGGAGCGCCGGGAACGCGGCCCTGATGGCGCTGAGGGGTCCAGGTTCCCTCGTCGGACTCCACGAGCGGCCGCTTTGTTAGGGCAGAGGCTGCCTCCAGAGACCCGAACTCCAGACCCACTGTAGCGACCTGGGCTCGGCTCCACCGCGGTGCCGCGATTGTGCAGTGTAGACAGAGGGTTCCCAAAGCTAGGAAGTGTAGGCAGAGAGGGGACCCAGAGCTGTGCATTGGGGACAGAGAAGGGGCCCAGAGTTGTGGAGTGTAGACAGAAAGGGGCCCAGAGCCATGGAGTATAAACAGTGGAGTGAAGACAGATAGAGGGTCCAGAGCTGTGGAGTGTAGACAGAGAGGGGGCCCAGAGCCGTGGAGTGTAGACAGAGAGCGGGCCCAGAGCCATCGAGTGTAGACAGAGAGGGGACCCATAGCTGTGGAGTGTAGACAGAGTGTCATAGCGGTGCAGACAGAGAAGGGGCCCAGAGCCATGGAATGTGGACTGTGGAGTGTAGACAGATAGGGGGTCCAGAGCCGTAGAGTGTAGACAGTGGAGTGTGGGCAGAGAAGGAGCCCATCGCCGTGGAGTGTGGACTGTGGAGTGTAGACAGAGCCATGGAGTGTGGACAGAGAGGGGGCCCAGAGCCGTGGAGTGTGGATAGAGAGGACCACCTGGCCTCTCACCTGCCTGGTCACTTGTTGGGAATGTGTCCCTGGGCAGGTGACCACCTTCTCTGTGCTTGAGTTTCGTCATTGGACCTGTCTTTGGGGCTGCCGCAAGGGCTAAGAGTGGCTTTGTCTGAAGCCTTCAGTGTGGTCCATGCTGTCCTGTCCAGGGCCCTTCTGAGGCCACAGGGACCTGCAGGATGGCGGGCAAGGCCTGCACAGAAGGATCCCTGGGGGCCTTCCCAGGCAAGGAAGCACCTCACCGTTCGCATAAGGAGACTACCAGGGAGGGCAGAGAGGCAGCTTCGGGCAGCGAGGGCCGCCGGGGTGCAGTCCCACGGGCCTTCCAAGGGGCTGAGGCCTGCCCCCAGAGAAGGTGATGTGGGGAGGGCAGAGTGATTATGAGTAATGGGGAACCAGTTTATGTTTCAGTTTAGAAAGTAATTGTCACCGTGTGAAGTTTCTTCCCCTGAAAAAGCAGTATAAAAAGGTCCATCGTGGCTAGTGCTTTTGGGGACTTGAGATGATGGATATCGGGTGCCCGGGCCCTGCCTGGTACCACAGCTCCGCCGATGGGGAAGGCCATGTTGGCTGAGGGCAGGGGTTCAGCCAAGGGCAGTGGGGTGGCTGAGCCTGCAGGTGGGTGATGGGGCCACCTGCAGGGCCTTGGGCTGCACGAGTTGGTGCACACCTGTTTGGGTCTTTTTCTTAAAACTGCAAGTCCACCCTTGTCTCCGAGACCTCTTGAGGCTGGAATCTGCCCTCAGACAGGCTTACATTTCTAGCTCTGGAACTGCAGTGATGCAGATGCCTCTGTGACTGGCAGAACAGAGGGAGGAGCGACAGGGCAGTGGTGACCGGAGGTCTCAGGGAGGTTGACAAAGATAGGGTGGAGGAAAGGCCCCTGGATGTGGGTTGAAGGTGCAGTACTGACCTGTGGAGTGTTCAGGAGAGGGCAGGGGCAGTGTGACCTGAGGGCATGTCATGGGGAGGGTCAGGAGGTGGGAGGGTCAGGAGGTGGGAGGGAGGCACTGGATCTGGACTGCAAAGAGGAGGGAATCCAAGGTCAAGGGCTGGCTCCCTTTCTGCCCTGTTTAGGATGAGGGTCTCGGGGAAGAAGGGGTGGCCAGGCCGAGGAGACTTGTGGCACTGGGAGCTGGGACTCAGTGAGGTCCTGGAGGTGGTGAGGGCCCAGAGGTGACAGCTGGGGCCCCAGCCAGCCTGGCTGCTGCTGTGGGAAGGTCTGGGGGTAAAGGAGAGGGAGGATAGGCTGAGGCTGCCGGAAGTCAGCGCTCCAGGCTGATGGAAGGGGGCCGAGTGGGCTCTGCGGGCCTGGTTGGCAGTGTGCGGATCACATTGTCTTTGGACCTTTATTTTTGTCTGAGACGGGCCAAGCAAAACAATCAGGCTGGGCTGGGTGCGGTGACTTAACGCCTGTAATACCAGCACTTTGGGAGGCCGAGGCGGGTGGATCACCTGAGTTCAGGAGTGTGAGACCAGCCTGGCCAACATGGTGTAACCCCGTCTCTACTAAAAATACAAAATTATCGGGGTATGGTGGCACGTGCCTTTAATCCCAGCTACTCAGGAGGCTGAGACAGGAGAATCACTTGAACCTGGGAGGTGGAGGTTGCAGTGAGCCGAGATTACACCATTGCACTCCAGCCTGGACGACAAGAGCAAAACTCCGTCTCAAAAACAGAAAAACTCCATCTCAAAAACAAAGACAAACCAACAACAATAACAAACAGGCTGAGGGAATAAACAACTCATTAGTTACGACTTAACACATGCGGGGCTTCAAGCACACAAAATCCTAAAGCCCAGAGCATTTTACATTTTATTTGAATTTGATGGAATTCCTGGAAACATTTTGCTTCCCAGCTGTATAAGTTTCCTATTGCTGTGTAACAAAGCACCACTCAGTGGCTGAAAAGGCAAAAGTTTATTCCCCCTGGTTGGGCTGAAACTGTGGTGTCATCGTCGGTTGACCAAGCTCCCTCCTGAGGCACTGGAGGAGAACGTTTGCCCCCCTGGTCAACTTCTGGGGGCTGGAGGAGAACCATTTGCCCCCACCCCGGTCAGCTTCTGGAGTCTGGAGGAGAACTGTTCGCCCCCCGGTCAGTGTCTGGGGATTGGAGGAGAACCGTTTGCCTCCTTGGTCAGCTTCTGGGAGCTGGAGGAGAACCGTTTGCCCCCCCGATCAGTTGCTGGGGGCTGACCTCATTCCTTGGCTCCCGGCTCCTGCCCTGCTTCCACTGTCCTCCTCTTTATTCTCTCTTTTTAGAGACAGGGTCTCACTTTGTTGCCCAGGTGGAATGAGGTGGCACAATCATAGCTCACTACAGCCTCGAACTCCTGGATGAAGCCATCCTCCTGCCTCAGCCTCTTGAGTGCCTGGGACTCCAGGCATGTGCCACCATGTCCAGCTAATTTGTCTGTTTTTTTTGTTTTTTTTTTTTTTTTTGGTAGAGATGAGGGTCTCACTATGTTGCCCAGGCTGATCTTGAACTCTTAGCCTCAAGTGATCCTCCTGCCTTAGCTTCTCAAAGGGTTGGGATTGCAGGCCTGAGCCACCGCGCCTAGCCTCTGTCTTCCTCTGCTGTCTTCAAATGTCCAGGATAATCTCCTCCTCCTGGGAGCCTTAGTTTACTCACATCTGCAGATCCATATTGCTGTATAACTTTCACAGTCCCAGGGATTAGGGCCTGGATATCTTTGGGGATGGCTATTCGGCCTACAGCAGGCTCCTCACTTGTCTTAGAAATGACTTCACTTTTCCTGTTGTGTGAGAGGAGCAGCCATCTCGTGCATCCTCCCTGGGATGGGCAGGGTTTGTCTGAGGGAAGGTCCCTGTGGTTTCACATCCCTGTCCTTGGGGAGAGGCGGGAGCCGTCCTGGAAACAGGTGTCCTGGGAAGGAAGATAAGCCTTGCTCAGGATGCAACCCGTCATGAGAGGTTGTGGGAGGTCACTCGTGCTGTGCCTTTTTTAGGAGGTGGAGTCATTACCAGTTCCAAACTGGATACTCCACACAGTGCTCATGCAGTTTAACCTGTGGTTTTTGGGGGCCACCGTTGCAGAAGTTGCCTAGATTCTTCCATGAAGGAGCCTCTTGCCTCGGGCTCTAGACAAGGAACTCTTGGGTTAGAAGTTTCCTTCCCCCATTTTTTTAAGGTCTGGACTTCAGTGAAGGAGAAAAGAAACATCTGGTTTGTTCTTTCTGTTTTTCTTTTCTTTCTGCTTTTCTGTGGACTTGCTGTCCCCAACTCTGTAATCATGGTGATACCTGATATGCGCACACACACTCCACTCACATATCGTTTCCTGCATCTTTGTGTCCCTTAGCAGTGATCTTAGCTGTCCTTCCAGCATGCCTGAAGAAGGGCTGAGTCTGTGGATTGAAGCATCCAGTTGTAGGCATTCTCCTGCCCTGCCTGGCCCCAGCCCCCGGAGGCAGGATCCTAAATGGCCTGTTTTCTCAGGCATTTACTGCTGTTGAAGCTGCTCCTTTCGAGTTTGTTGTAGACATTATTTTTTTATTTCTCCTAAAGGCCGAGGGGAGGTTTAGCTCTCCTCTGTCCCATCAGCCTCCCTGTCCCTCTATGTGCCATCATCGTCACATCACCGCTTTTGGTGAGATCTGTAGTCCTTGCTCTTGTGTGACTGTAAGCATTGCTCCTTATTGAGCCAAGGAGTGCCCTGAGCACAGGTCCTCTCACACAGCCCTGTGGATTCACATCTTCTAATCACCCACCTATCAGGATGGTTTGTTTTTCATTGCATCCAGGACACTAGCCCCATCCCCACCCCTTTGTGGTTGGGAGCCTTCTCCTTGCTCCCGCTTGCCCTAGTCTCCAGGAGACCTGCTGCGCCACCGTCACCCACATTTTCCCGTGCTGTCCTCCATCTGTGGGGCTCCCAGTGCACTGGGTCCTGCTCTTCTCTGTCTGCTTGGCTCACTCCTCGTTTTGCTGAAGTCCTACTCTTGATACCTAAGAAACATCACATAGGTTTTTTTTTTTTCTTTTTGTCCTTAATTTAGAAAACATCTTTATTTTACTCTTTGGTTACCTTTTAACTTAGCTGGGTATAAAATTTTAGACTGACAATGATTTTTTCAGAATTTTGAAAATGGTGCTTCGTTGCATTTGGTTTCCGTGCTGTTGAGAAGTCTGATGCCATTCTGATTTCAGTTCTTGTGTGTGTGATCTCTCCTGCCCCAAGCTCATAGAAGTGGCTCTTTTCCTTCAGTGTTCTAAGAAACCTGATGATGGCATCTGCTTCCATTTATTGTGCTGGGCACTCCGTGGGCCCCTTCAGGCTGAAGATAGAAGTTTTAAAATTTCAAATATAATTTTCTTTCAGTTTTGCTGTTTTCTCTTTCTGGAACTTTTATTTGGAGGTTGGACCTCCTAGGTTGATCCTCTAATTCTCTTTTTTCTCATCAATGTTGATCTCTTTAATGTTTATTCAATTTTTTTTTTTTTAATTGAGATGGAGTGTCACTCTTTTGCCCAGGCTGGAATGCAGTGGTGCAATCATAGCTCACTGCAGTCTCAAACTCCTGGGCTCAAGCAATCCCCCTGCCTCAACCTCCTGAGTAGCTGGGATTACAAGCATGTACCCCCACACCTGGCAATTTTTACTTTTCATTTTGTTTTTTCGTAGTCTCCTCACGTTGCCCCTTTGCTGCTTCTAAGAAGTCAGTCATTTTGGTAGCTGTGTTCCTCCTTTGTGTTATATGGTGATGTGCTTTCAAGCTCCTCTCGGGAATTTTGGCTTCCAGCGGTTTGATTGTGATGTTCTTAGGAGGGTTTGCTTTGCATTTGTCCTGCCCAGGGTTTGTTGAACTTCTTGGATATGTAATTTTTCACCATCTTCAAACTGCTATTAGGTTTGTTTAGTGAATTTTAAAATTTCAGTTACAGTAGTTTTTATTTCTAGAATTTTCACTTATTTTCTAGTTTCCATTTCTCTGCTCTGTCATTTGTTTATTGTGATCATGTTGTCATTAAATCTTTGAACACATACCAGCTGCTTTAACGTTCTTCTCTGCTAATTTCAGCACCTGCTGAAATTATCTCAGGATCATTTCTGTTGGCTTCTTCTGACTGTGGGTCACATCTTCCCGTTTCTTTGAACATCTAGTCATGTTTGATGGTGTACTGGACATTGTAGATGATGACTGTAGTGACTTCTTTTTTCTGAAGAGTGTTGATTTTTGTTCTGGAAGTTAATTTGTCTGGACTCAAATGAAAATATCTGCTGCAGTCTCTGCTTGGTGCTGTTGACCTTCTGGCTGCCTCCTTCTGCTGGACTCTGGGGTCTCTGTGTGTGTGGATGACTCACCACTGGCCAGGACCTAGGCAGAATTTATTAACAGATTTTAGACTGCCTCTTCCCCAGTGACCTCCTTTCTGAGATATGCCCCTCACTGTTCAGCCACCGTGTCCTCCCCAAGCCCTATCTTGGATTCTTCAAGTTGGGAGGATCACAGCTTCTACTGCGCTCTAGTCATTTTTAGAAACACATGTTTTGGCCGGGCGTGGTGGCTCAAGCCTGTAATCCCAGCACAGGGCCCGAGACGGGCGAATCAGAGGTCAGGAGAATCGAGAACCATCCCCTGGCTAACCGGTGGAACCCCGTCTATACTAAAAAAAAATACAAAAAACTAGCCGGGCGAGGGGTGGCGGGCGCCCTATAGTCCAGTAACTCAGGGGGCTGAGGCAGGAGAATGGCGGGAACCCGGGAGGCGGAGCTTTGTCCGTGAGCCTGAGATCGCCGGCCACTGCAAACTCCAGCCCTGGGCGACAAGAGCAAAGACCCCGGTCCTCAAAAAAAAAAAAAAAGAAACACATGTTTTACTTGGTTGGCAAGCTTCTCTCCTTTCAGGGGTGACAACTCCCCTCCACTCTCTGCCTGCCTTTTCATAGCTCTCCAGGACCCTCCCAGAGTTGGTTTTTATATTCTTGTGTCCCGGTTGGGGAACTTGATTTAGCAGCATGGGAGAATGTAGGAACTGTCAGTTACGGATTAGAGCTGCTGGCAATGTTGATTAGTAGCCCAGGCCATCGGCTTTGGCAGTTGCTTGTTTTTTCACTTAGAGAGTTCAGGTGATCTCACTTAGAGAGTTCAGGTGATCTCACTTAGAGAGTTCAGGTGATCTCACTTAGAGAGTTCAGGTGATCAGGGAGTGAGTACTCCAGCTAAAAGAAAGTTCCTCCCCTAACAACACCTGACTTCCGTATCTTAAGTGTTAGCCTAGAACAGATGCATGCATTTCCTAGATAGGCCAACTAACCTGACTAACCTGGTGGCAGAGAGACTGTGCGTCCTTTATTGCTTTCCTCTGATGCGAGCACCGTAAGGATAGGGCCTACGGGCTCTTCTTTGACTTTCCAGAGGCCCGTGACCCCTGGACCCCTGGACCTGGTGCAGGTATGCTAGGCTGGGGCTCCTCCAAGCTCACTGAGGGTTGGGGGAAAAACGCAGCCTGGCCTGTGTCTGCTGTTCCGCGGTCTTCACCTCACCCCCACAGTCTTTTCTCTGTGCTGCAGTTTGTCTGCAAAATAGGATTAATCATAAGATTGTTGTGAGGTTTAAATAGCGTGATGTGTGGAAAATGGTTAGGAGCAGTGGCTGACACCTGGGAGTCCTGGTCAGCATTAGCGATGGTGCTGTTGGCATTGCTGCAGGCTTGCGTTCTGGCTGCTGGGAACACCTTGGAAGCGCCCAGGACTTCACTGAGTGCATCTGGGTCTGGCCCCCACTGTGTGCTAGGTTGTGGGAGACGGCAGTGCCGTGGACTCTGCTGAGCTGGAGTGCAGTGAAGGTACTTTGGGCAGGGTGAGGGGCTGGCTTGCCCTGCCTGCCAGAGCCCTCTGCACCCCAGGGGCCTGGAGTCCAGCCTGGGAGTTAGTAGAGCATTGTGTGGAAGAGGGATAGCTCTGTGGATTCCAGCATTTAGCAGCCAGGTTCCTCCCTGTGAGGCTGGGGCAGTTGGCCCTGGGAGTAGGAGGACTGCCTGGGCCCACCCCTCCTAGGAGTTCCTGTGCCTGCTAGCACAAATTATCACCAGCAAGGGGCTAGCCCAGCAGCAGTTGGTCCTGTCACAGTTCTGGAGACCAGAAGCCTAAAGTCAAGGTGTGGCAGAGCTGTGACCCCTCCGAAGGCTCTAGGGGAAGACCCTTCCTGCCTCTCCCAGCTGCTAGGGCTCCCAGCCTTGCTTGGCTTGTGTTTGCATCACTCCAGTCCCTGCCTCTGTCACCATGTGGCATTCTCTCATGTGGCCTTCTCTGGGTCTGTGTCTCCCTTCTGCCTCCCTCTTTTACGGACACCTGTGATTGCATGTAGGACCCACCTGAGAAACTGGGGATCACTGCCTCGTCTCAGAATCCTTAACATAATCCTTTTCCAAATAGGGTCACAATCACAGCTTCTGGGGATTGGGCCCTGGTATCTTTGGGGCTGCCGTTTGCCCCACTGCACCCGCCTAGACCTGGGGGTGGTGAGGAGCCACATGAGGAGGTCACAAGGGTACCACGCTTCAGGCCCCAGGAGCCTCCCCAGCTGCCCTCCTGTTACGTGGGGTCTGTCCCGGCTGCCCTCCTCTGTTACACAGGGTCTGTCCCCGGCTGCCCTGTGGGCAGGACAGGTGCACAGCTTGTCCTTAACATGCTTGGTGCTGGAGAGGCTCACAGTACTGTGAATGTTGGCATCGATTTTATTGTTGTCTTTCTGAGAGCGGGTAAGATACTAAAAGCAAAAGGACCCCTTCAGGCCTAGTGAACACACAAAACAAACAGTGGTGGAACCCTCTGTGTCTTTTTCCCTTGAATCCTGTAGGGGAGTGACCAGGTGTCGGTGAATAGGAGAATCACATGTAGGAGGCTGGAAAAAAGACCCATTTGTTGATGAGAAAAATTGATTTCAGTCTTTCTGGGGTGTTTTGGGCTAAGGAGAGGCCCGCCAGGGACAGGGATGGAGAGTGAGGCTGGGGTCCGAGGCCCAGGGATGGACAGTGAGACTGGAGTCTGGGGCTGTGCCTGTCCTTTCCTGTCCTTTACCTGCCACTGTGGGCTTTGTCCAAGGAAGCAGGTATGAGGGAATGAAGGGGTGGGGGGCACAGAGGTGACATGTCCAGGCGGGGTGATGGGGGACCTCCGAGGCGCCAGCAAGGCGGAGGAGGAGACCAACGTGGGCGTTGGAATGAGCCAGGTTAAAACGCAGCCTCTCCAGGGCTAGGCATGCCAGGTACAGTGTTGCCATGCAGCATTTGGGGCGCACTCATACTGAGAAGTTGTCATGTATCTAAGATTCACGTTTAACTGGGTATCCTGTGTTTTTTTATTTTTTTGTTAAATCTGGCAACTCCATTTATAGTCTCACTCCGTGCAGATTTAAAAACCACAAACAGAAGTAAATATCAAGTAGAGATAAAAAGGGAAAGTCAAATACAAATGGAAAGGAAGAATTGAGGAGGTTTGACCTTCAGTGTTCCAAAGATACTGAACTAGTGTTTGTTTCTGGAATCAGAAAATTTCATCAGCTGTGGGGCACCGGGATATTCTGGAGGGCTGTGGCCTTCGTGTGTCCTGTTCACTTTTCCCAAAGCCAGGTCATCACCAGGCCGGTGCCCAGAGTGAGCTAGCAGTGCAGGCTCTGCTGGACTGACCGCAGGGTTGAGTTGGCGCCTGTGACGTGGCTTGGGCCCTGTGGGCTTGGGCCCTGGCTGTTGTGGTCTGGGGTGGGTGGGGTTGGGGGCTTGGCTCCTGCTCTTGTCTGAGTGTCTTTGTGGTGTGGTGCTTCTGCAGGATTGGAGTTTCTGGAGTTCACGTTGTGTGGCCTTCAAAACCACAGAGACACAGGCAGGTGGGGCCCGTTGTGCTCAGCCCCTTCCAGTCTCTTGTGACTGGTGGGCTCTGCTCCCCCTGCTTACAAAAGTGGGTCCTCCTGCCCCTTGCAGGGGGCCTGTGTGTGCACCCACAGCACCACATCAGAAAGCCCCAGAAGGCTGTGGGGCGACGTCTCTGTACATGAGAAGGGAGGCGACCCAGGAGTGGACAGGCACAGCCGGCGTGTGGGGCCCCTGCTCTGTGGGTAGGTTCTCAGAGCCCGGGGGCTGGGGGTGTTGGAGGGGTCAGTGGGGGCTTCAGGTAGGAGGTGGGCTGTGAGCTGAACCTCAGAGTTGTGGACAGAGGAGAGAGGACCCGTTTCAGGAGAGAGTGATTTTTGCAAATGGTGTCCTCCTGCATGGCCTGGCCCTGCTGTGCACTGTGGCATTGGGCTGTCTAACAGTCTGTGACCCCGCGGCAGCTGGCCCTGGGAGTTCGGGACCATCACCGGTTGCCTGTTCGTAGTTGCCCACCTGGAGCTGCTGCAGAAGGCGCGAGACAGTTCTTGAATGAATCAATGAATGAATGAGGGAGCAGGAAAATCATGGGGCCGTGAGGAAGTGGGTCTGACTGAGGAAGTGGGTCTGACTGAGGAAGTGGGTCTGACTGAGGAGGACGTTGAGGTTTGGGGGGGCACCTAGTGAGGGAGCCTCAAGAGGCTGGACCCAGTGGGACAGGTGCTTGGGCAGGGATTAGGAAGTGGGGAAGGACAAAGCACTGGCAGCTGTGGGCAGGAGGAGGGTGAGGACAGGGTGGGCCGGCAAGTGGGGTGCAGCAGGGAGTCCAGCAGGAGGTGTGGCCGCTATGCAAGGTGAGCCTTGGTATGGCGACCTAGGCAGGGAGGATGTGGGAGGGCCTCCGACTGGATGGGGACATGGGTGACAGCTGCAGGGCGCCTGCAGGCTCCCCCAGCCTCACCTCTGTGGCCGTTGCCGGAGGATACTGGAACCAGCAGTGCTATATTTCAGCATCTGTGCAGATACCCTGTCCCTGGAGGCTCTTTTGCGTCGTGGACTCTGGGTCCTTGGAGGATCCTGCAGAGTTTCCCTTCCTTGGGAGAAGCCCCCTCCTCTTCCTCAGCAGCTTGAGCTTGCCCTGGTAGTGGGGGGAACAAGAGGCAGGAGGAACAAAGGCAACTTGTCTCCCTGGTTGCCTGACTTCCTCCCGCCCCACAGACCTGCCCCTGCTGTGTTCTCTAGAAGTAAAACAGAGCTAAGAAGCTAAAGCCAGTGTTCACACGTTATGTTATTAGTATTAGTGTGATGTTAGCACAACTATTTCTTCAACTTTATATGACTTTCTGAATGCTACTTCCTTTTACTGTTGCTGGACTGTAATAGTGTATACCTTTTTCTCAAGTGTTCAAAGAAACAAAGCATTCTGAAAGTTGCCAGTCTTTAATTTCTTCTTTACCTCTCATTTCTTTCCCCTAATCATTCATATTTGCAGTACTTCCAAATTTTGAAAACTGCATTGTTTTTTGAGTGAATTCTTTTCTAAGCACCGAATCACTGTGTTGCTGCCTAGCAATGTGCGGGATCTTTCTGAGATTGACTCTGGAAGAGAAAGAAAGTGCATTTGCTTCACGAGCCCGGAATGGAGGCATTTAATGTGTGTGTCCCTGATGCTCAGCCTCTTGGTTTCTTTGGATTTGAAATGTTAAAACCTCAAGAACTGACATTTATAAAAGACCCACGCAAAACTATGCATGATGACAAAATGCTGACCTGGGACATTTTATGTATTGTACTCTTCAGTTCAGCCGAATATATTATTCAAAAACTATGCATATTTCTTCAAAAACTACTCATAATGTTGGTGGCTACTGACCTGCTGCCTAAACGTAGATGATTAATATTCAGATTCAGGAGACTAAAGCTACCCAGGAACTGAGACAGACTCTGTGAGAACCAGATACATAGTTTTTGTTAGCGGAAATGTGTGCTTCCAGGGAGGCTGCTTTCTCCCAGGCATGTGCTGGTGGAGAGGGAGGCAGCCGGGGCCACACTGTGGAGCCCGGACTGCAGTCAGCCAGCCTGGCTTTGAAGGCCTGACTGCCTCCAGTCGTGGTGCCGGAGCCTCGGTTTCCTCATTTATAAAATGGGATAATTAGACTTCGCTTGTGAGATTATGATCAGTTCGGCTTCTTTTTAGCCACTTTTCCCCATTCTGTAGTGTTTGTCTCTGGTGTATCTGGCGTAATTTCCTTAATCACCTCCTCACAGAGGAGATTTCAGGGACCATTTTTGAAACCACCTGCTGTACATTGCCACCTAGAAGTAAGTACAGCGGCATTTTGTGCTGATAGCAGGAACGGCAGCAAGTCGAACGACCCTGGAGGTATTTTGCATCATGTGGCATGTTGGTTTGCTGCTGCTGTGCAGCACGCCGTGTCTGTAGCTGCAAGGCTTCTGGGGTCAGGCGTCCTGGTGACGCTCACGCAGGGCTGTGATCAAGGCGTCGGCCAGGGTGATGAGGATTCGCTTCCATGCACTCTCGTGTGGCTGCCGGCAGCCTCAGAAGATCCGCTTCCAGGGTTGGTAATATCGCTGTTGGAAGACTTCACGTCCTCGCTGGCCGTTGGCCAGAGACACCCATTCCTTGTCATGTGGGTGGCTTCTTTGGGCAGCTCACAGCTGGGCAGTGAGTTCCCTGAGAGCGAGTGAGGGAGAGCATGAGCGAGACGAAAGCCATGGTTTTTTGGTAACCTCATCTTGGAAGTGACACCCATCTCTTTTGCACTTTCTGTTTGTTAGAAGCGAGTTGCTAGGTCCAGCCCACACCCCAGGGGAGGGACTGCAGGGGCAGGATGACCAGGAGGTGGTGTCATGGGGGCCATCTCAGAGGCTACCTGTCACCATGCACCTGCTGCTCCCAGAGATTCATGTCCCTCCTACACACAAGATACACTCCCCACAAGATCCTTTTGTGACAGCATCTGCTCAGAGCCCCGCATCATCCTCGAAACTGGCTCTAGGTGGGCTGAGGTGCAGCTCCTGGGGTGCACGGTGCCCCGGTCTGTTGACCTGAACTAGAGAGACACGCTGTCAGCTCATCCACCCACAGCCACGGTGCCATCATGGCAAGTACCGCAGGCCAGACCTGCCTGTTCAAAATGAGGGAAAATGGAGGCAGAAAGGAGCCTCAGGCGTGCCTCACTTCGGAGACTCAGCCTGGCAGATGGTGGCAGTTCCTTGTTCAGGTGTCACGATTTGGGATTGTTAACTGTCCCTCTGCCCTCAGAGGCTTTGAGTCCTCTCTCTGACTCATGCTTCCCTTTGTCTGAAACACAGCACCTGATTGCAGTTGAGTTGTTTCCTCAGCCTGCTTCCTGCCAGTAGGATTTTGGGGTTCAGCACCCACTTTTTATTTTGTACTAACTCTGACGCTTGTAGTTCAAGCTGGCAGTGATAGTTCTAAGTTTATGGGCCCCCTGGGAGTCTCACTGGTGTCCATTCCATCAGGCACGAGCCATACCTGGTATCCCTCCGAGATGAGCCCTGCTCTGCCTCGGGGTCCTGAAGGGTGAGGAGTCATGCCCATAAGCTTCTTGGGGCCTAGTTGTTCCATGAGAGTCTGGAAGGCCCACCCTTCATCTCTTTACAGGGGCTCCAGCCATCTTGCTGTACCTCAGCACACAGCACCTTTCCCTTGATATCACATGCACAGCAGGCTTGCCTTGGACAGAAGCGGAAGGAGGAACTGGCTGGCTGGAGCATTGGGGGCCATGGGGCAGTGGGCTGCTCAGAGGAGAGTCAGTGGCAGGAGGTGCAATGACGATGACATGAGTTTAGGGGAGGGTGTGGAGACGAGGAGACGGATGCAGGTGTCACTCCACCATAGTGTGGGGACAAAGGTTGACTTGGGAAGTCCCACTCGCTAAGCGGCATGGCCTTTCCACCCCGTGTCATGTAGATTTCTTTAGCATAACTGGAGTTGAATGTTTGGGCTCCTGTCCTGCCTTGTTGTAGACACATGGCACCCTCTGTTCCTCAGTCAGGCACTGGACTTGATGACGTTTCCTTCCTTAAACACAAATAGCTGTCGGTCTGCTCCAGCACTGAAGCCTCCGGGTCACTGCACGGGTGCCTAGCGAGGCAGTAACTGGTGCAGGGGACTGAGCAGGCAGCAGGGAGTGGTCCCGGGCGTCTGAGCCCACCCTCTGTGGCACTCTGCTTCTGTTTGGGTGGGGAATGTCCTGGGGGACGCTGGTGGGTGGGAACAACACAGCTCTTGCCTTATGAACCCGGCAAGTAGCAACAGCCCTCGCTGGAGGAGCTGGGTTGGGCTGGGTAGGGGGTGATGGGGTGATGGGGTTTGGGGTCAGGGAGTGACGGTGGATTCCAGGTGCTTTTTTGGAGGCTTCTTTCTAGCCCCTCACTGTAGGCAACTAAGTGTGCCGGGATGAGTTTTCATCAGTTTCCGATGTTTGGTTTCTCTCATCACGTCAGTCTCTTTTCTGAGTTGGTGCTGACCAAGCTCTTGTTGACGGATGTGGGGTTTGGGGTGAGCCCATCATTCACACCTCTTAACTGCCTCTCCCCACCAGCTTAGGAGCTTTATGGAACAGCACGCGCTGCTGCTTTTCTGTCCTGGGTATGGCCTTTGCCGATGCGTCTTGCTCTTAGGCAGACTGTCTTGGACGTGGGCCTGTGCACCGCTGGGGATAGGCCACACTGCGGAGCGTGTGCACACAGCGTGAGGTCCGTCTCCACCGAGCCAGCCTGGGGTGGGATTGCCGTGGGTCTGAAGAGAGAAGGCCAGGTGGATTTTTCTAAAACTAGCAATTAGGTATTTTATTCATGATTACAATGGCCTTCATGTAAAACCTCATCAACCCTCTTACTTTTACTTTTTTAGTACAAAAGTAATATTTGTTATTTTTAGAAAATGTAGAAAACATGCATAGAAATAATTACATTCAGATACTTAGAGAAAGTTAAGAATGTTTCAGCCAAATAGGTTCTTGGCACCCTTCCCTCCTTCCCTCACTCGGCAGGCGTGGATCGCGCACCTGCCCCAGGCCATGGGTGTGCCAACCCCAAGGCCTCGCGGCCCCTGCTCGTGCCTAGAACTGTGCCTAGCATGGAGAGGGCGCTCCCCACTGGGAAATGTGTGGACAGACGGCAGTCTGTTTCCTTGTGTTCGCAGAACTCTTTTAAGTGCCCTGGTATTTGGGCAGGAGATGTGAAATTCTACACTCAGAAGGTCCTGCCTGACACACAGTCCTTTTAAAAAGGGTCCTTCCTTCTTCCCAAAGTTCCAAAAGTCTTTTAGAGACAGCAGGGGGTATTTTCCTTACCTGGTGTATTTGGGCTCCAGCCAGACTCACCAGGATGTCTGGGGGCGCCCGGGCAGAGGAAACGTGCAGAGGCTTAGGAAGCATGGTTGGTGTTTGTGGGATTCTTGGGGTGATGCCTTGGTGAACTGCCCCAGGACCATGTGGTCAGGTGTGCAGGCAGCTCTGGGCCCAGGGGCTGTGTGCACGGAGCACCTGTCCATCTGGTGCTGCTAGGGCGCTGGCCCTGAGCTGGTTGCGGAATTGCAGGTCTGCATCTGCTGTGTTCCTCCCAATGCCTGCAGCACCCCAATTTTTGGCCAGACAGGGCCGGTGCACTTCTGGAGGTGAGCAGAAAGAAACACACGTGACAATCTCAACAGCCGGCATTAGTAAGAGGCTGTGTCCTCGATGAGAGAGATTCTGTTCCCTGTCACAGGACTTGGGGCAGATTCAGATGTGAAGCATGTTAGCTCAGCACTCCCCTTGCTGCAGGCGGGCCATGGCACTGTAATGGCGAGGCACCCTCCCCGTTTGCAGATTGTAAGTCTTGGAGCGAGGCTAGCGATTCGTACTTATTTCCACGGGCGGCCGGGGTGCAAGGTGCATGGGGAGAACAGCTGGTCCGTGGCGCTGTGTGCTCTGGGTGGCCTGTGCAGCCCTGTGATGGTCTCCCCAGGCCACCACCTGGCTGCCTAAGGCCCACGCACCTGCAGGCTCTGTGTTCTCAGGTGTCTGGCGGTAGATTCTCATGCCTTTGTGGGAGACTTGTCTTTTTCTTCTGAAAGTTCTGTGGGACTTTTTTCATCTCCTTGCTCAGGGCTTGGTGGGCCCTTTGCATTCGAAGATTCTTGTCTGCCTTTAGCTCTGGGAAGCGGCTGGCACTGTTCAGGGCTGGGAGCCACTCTCTCAGGATTGTGCTGTCATCTGTTGTGTCCTGGGTTACCTGTCCCCTCCCAGGCCCTTTGTTGAAGGCCGAGAGGTCTTCCTGGAAGGGACTATTTTCCTTATGTTACAGCCTGAGCCTGCGCAGAGTCTCGCACGTAGTCGGCACTCGCAACACTGCTGAATGGCAGGTGTCTGTTGAGGGGAACCGTGTGGGGCAGGATCTGGGACCTGGGAATGGCAGGTGTCCTCTGAGGGGGACCAAGTGGGAGAGGAGCTGGGGCCTGGGAGGCTAAGGCCAGGGCTGTCTCCAGTCCACGCTGCACCCCGAGAAGAGAAGTGTGGAAAGGTATTGACTGGTGGCTCAGTAAAATGGCCTGGAAGTGGCCTTCATGATTCCAGAATCTGCTCACTCCCTTTGGCACCATGTCCTGCCGTGTCCAGGGTGGGCAGGTCCAGTCTGGTCTGGGTCCAGGGAAGGTCTGGGAAGAGTGACCACTCACCTCTTGGAGGGCCCCTCAGGTGAGTGGTGGAGGTGGATGGATGCAGGGATGGCCAGTGCGGGTCTGCATGGGTGTGTCTTGGAGGGCAGGCATCAGATCGTCTGGTGTGTGTGTCCCTGATGTGGTGGGAGAGGGGGTGCCGGGTGGGTGTTTGGCACCTGTGGGCACTGTGAGGTGGTGATGGGGGGAGGCTGCTGGGACATGATGACTGTGGAAGGGTGGGAGGTGGGCAGGCGCCTGTGGGGGCAGGTCCCAGCTGGAGAAGGTGGTGTGGTGTCTTGCTGTCTCAGGCCCTTCCTCTGTGAATCCATGTAAGTGTGGGTAAGCCAAGAATAGCCCGAGTTCAAATGCACCTTTGCTGTTAATTGGCTGTGTGCTGGTAGACAAGTTACGTAGCTTCTCTGTGCCCCCACTCCCTCATCTGCATGCGAGAATTGTAACAGAGCCTTCCTCAGAGCAGTGGTGTTTAGGATGACATGCGCTGCACGGCAAGTCCTGGTAGTGGGGGCTGCCATAGCAGCCTGTGGGGTCACCCGGGAGGCTGTGATAGTCAATGTAGTGCTGTTCTTGCCCCTCGCTGTCCTCTTCTCCTCAGTGCGCCCAGACTCTCTGCCCTCGGAGGATAGCTTCTCTCTCGCCTCGCACTGTGTACTTGGTCATTACGGCTAGGTACTGGCTTGGTCTTTCCGGCCCTGCCTCGCTTGGGGCCTGCTGCATCGTGGCTCAGGGCTAGGACCCCTCTCTGTACTTGCAGGTCTGGGGTGCTGCCCAGCATGAGTGGAGGAGTTGATCAGAACAGGACCTTTCATAGGAGGTTTAACTCTGGAAGGGAATAGAAAAGTGTCATGGCAACAATATTTATTTCTAGATCACCCTGAGTTTGTTTCCTTTGTTTTGTTTTATTGTCCTCTTTACACCCTGAGTTTTTAATGATGAGTGAGTGAAGGAGTGACAGTGCGGGTTGAGCATCTCTTTCCAGATGCTCCAGAATCGGAAACCTTTGACACGGATGTGACGCCCCAGGCATCGCTGAGCTGGTGACACCTTTGCTTTCTAATGGCTTGATGGACACCAGCCTTGTTTCATGGACAACATTATCAAAAATACTGCACAAAATTACCCTCAGGCTGTGTGTATAAGGTGTATATGAAACATACATGAATTTCCTGTTCAGACCTGGGTCCTATCGCAACATATCTCATTACGTATATATAGATATTCCAGAATCAGAAAAAATCCACAGCACTTCAGGTCCCAAAAATCTCTTCTAAGGGACACTCAGCCTGTGTGGTGTGGTCGGTGACTGCTGATGGGAGGTGGCAGTGTTGTGCGGCCAGTGGGGACCTTCGTATCACATCCCATCTTTGCCTCGGGGCTTGGCTGAATTGCTTCTGGCTGGACCTTGTTCCCTTTTCCACACAACGAAGAGGCTGGGTTAGATGATCTCCAGTCAGGGTGTTTCAGAGTTAGCTGGAAGGTGTGTGTGTGTGTGTGTGTGTGGAGTAGTTGGAGCTTCCTGGCCTTGCCCCAGACTTACTAAGTCAGAGTCTCTAGGAGGTGCAGGGACCTGGGAGTGGGCGTTCTTACTGGTAGCCCCGATGCTGTAATGCAAGTTCAGCTGGAATCCAGTGCCCTGTGGTCTTCTGAATTTCACTGTCTGTTCTGCTAGCTTTACTATTAATTGATACAGTTTAAGGAAAAATTAAACTATAAGCTGAACATATGTGATTATTTTGGGAGGCCAAAGTGGGAGGATTGCTTGAGGTCAGAAGTTTGAGACTACTCTGGGCAACAGAGTGAGACCTCGTCTACAGAAAAATTAAAACGTTAGCCAACGTTCACTGGGTGTCTTTCCCTCGGCCCCTTCACCCACGTGGTGAACACTGTGGACCTGCGAGGGTGTGAGGGTTGCGTTCCTGCGTTCTGGACTCTTTCCCCATTACTGAGAAGCAGCTGTGTGAAATATGAGTTGGCAAGGAAGATCAGCATGTAGGCTTAGACCCAGACGGTATCTGCAGCCTCCTGAGCTACCTGGGCCTGGGCTTGAGCCCAGCGGTGAATAGCCTCAGTAAGAGGGACCACCACCTGAAGGTCGGGGTCCTGCACCTGGCCAGGAGAGAGGAAGATCACGGTGCCACTGAAATTCTTGTGCTGGACCAGGAAGCTGATCTCCAGGAGCTGTCTCAAAGACTGGGATGAATGTGGAGATGGTCCTGATGTCCAGGGGAAGTTTCTGCCAAAATCAGAGCAATTTAAATTGCCAGAAGGAGGTGAAGGGCAACCACAGGTTTCAACAAAGACAAGCTGAAGCAATGCAAACTGGTTTTATATTAGATACATGACTTAAAATATCTCAATACAGTTTTACAGTTTTCTCCAAAAAAAAAAAAATTAACTGAGTATGGGGGTGTGCTCGCTATGGCTAGAGCCCAGGAGTGGGTTTGAGGCTGCCCTGAGCAATGACTGTGCCACTGCTCTCCAGCCTGGGCAATGGAGTGAGACCCTGTCTCTAAAAAATAAAAACAAACGTGATTATAGATAATAAGATATTATTTATATGAATTACACACCATTTCTTTTTAATAAGCAGAGGCGGCCGGGTGCGGTGGCTCAAGCCTGTAATCCCAGCACTTTGGGAGGCCGAGACGGGCGGATCACGAGGTCAGGAGATCGAGACCATCCTGGCTAACACGGTGAAACCCCGTCTCTACTAAAATACAAAACTAGCCGGGCGAGGTGGCGGGCGCCTGTAGTCCCAGCTACTTGGGAGGCTGAGGCAGGAGAATGGCGTAAACCCGGGAGGCGGAGCTTGCAGTGAGCTGAGATCAGGCCACTGCACTCCAGCCCGGGCGACAGAGCGAGACTCCTCCTCAAAAAAAAAAAAAAAAAGCAGAGGCACATGACAGTAAGAGTCTAGTAGAAAAATTGAGTGGACTCCATAGAAGACTGTTATCCATCATTATGTCACACAGTGTGAGGCAGATGGTGTAAATAAACTGGGAAGTCATGTCTTTCATTGAGGCAGTATCTATTCTTGTTTGAAGAGAAAGCCAAGAGGTGCTCTGTTCCTGGAGGAAGCCATCAAGGCTTCATGACCTGCTGTCCTGGGGCCGTTCACAGTGATAGCTGGCATTTGCTGTAACGGGAACAACAGCACCTTTGTTGTGTGACATCTACCATGAGCCAGATACTTTTCTGAGTGTGCTTTAGTGAGACTGTTTCACGCATGTCCTGCTTTCCCTCTCGCCTCACCTGTGATAAAGTGATTCCCCCTTGTATTTGTTTCCTGGGGTTGCTGAAAGAAATTACCACAAACTGGGGGGCTTAAGACAACACGCATTAATTCTCCTGCGTTTTCAGGGGCCTCATGTCTGCAGTCACTGTGACCTGGCTGATGGCAGATGTGGCAGAGCTGGGTTCCTCTGGCGGCTTTAAGTCTGCTTCCTTCACCTTTGCAGCTTCTGGAGGCGATCGCCTGCCCGTCTGCCTGGGCTTGAGACCCGTCCTTGAATCCCTGTGATCTCTGCATCCTTCCCACATGGCCATCCCCTCTGGCTCTGACCCCAGGCTCACACGGGCGCACCTGACACTCTCCCCATCTCCAGAGCCTTCACGAGGTCACGTGGATGGGAGGAGCCATCCAGAAGCTTGGGAGTGAAGACGTGGGTGTATCGGGGCCAGCAGCCAGCCTGTCACACCTCTGAAGGAGATCCAATGAGAAGATCCCCAGGGATGTTTCTTGGCCAACTTTTACATTTACTTATTTATTTTTTAATGATGAACATTAAATAGTTAAATGCCCAGTCCTAATATTTAAATTATTAACATAGTACTACTTAGATATTGAGTAATGTAATTTATATTCATTTTTGACTCTTCTCTATCAAAACATAATTTTACTAAGTGCGCATGTTGTATGTCCGTGTTTGTCATCACAGAAGCCACTCTTGGAGTCACCCAGTGATAGCCTTTCCACTTTATCTAGTTCTGTAGCTTTTGTGTGTGTAAATTACTTCAAATCTGTTTATGATCCTTTTGCTGGAAACTGTATCCCAAGACACAAAAATCTCTTCTAATACCTTTAAAACAATTATTTCTTTAAAAAACATACCCTCTGTTCTATTTTGTGTCTTCACAACATCATCACTTACTGTATTGCTTTTTCAAGTGATCTTTAAAGAGTCTTGCAGGAGAGACTACACAGCAGGCCTGAGACCATCCGGAGAGGCTTGTGTGCCAGGCTGGCCCCTGAGTGGTGTCAGGACGGTGCCCACCATCCTCACTGAGGAGGGGCTCCCTGTGCTCAGCTGCTTGTGTGGGCAACAGGGTTTGTGCTGAGAACCTGCCTTCCCTCTGGGAGTCCAGAGTCTGGGTGCGAGGCAGGCAGAGAGTGCCCTTGTGCCCAGCCCACAGTCAGAACTCTGGCACTGAGTCTCCGGTGGTCTTCCCTGGTGACGACACTGCACACACTGTTACGGCTCACTCTGGGGGGAGCTCAGTGCGTCCTGCGCAACCCCACCGGGAGAGGATTCTGGAAGCTCGGGCCAAGTTTCCTCAGAACATCGCCCCATGGGCCTCTGCCCCTGCTGATTTTGTGTGGAATCCTTTCGCTCTGATGAATCTCAGCTGTGAGTGCACCTTTGTACTAAGTCCTGGGAATCACTGGCCTGGGGGTGGTCTGGGAAACCCTGACAAGTTTGTTCTTAATGACAGCCAATACTTTTAAAGTCATACCCCCTGGAAGAATTGAGTTAATGTGATGTTTCTTTGCTTTTTTTGGTGGTGGTTTTTATCTAGCCTGTGGGTGGCCTCTGCAGTATTGATTGAGGTTGTTTCAGGCTAATGCACTTTCCCCCACACAGTATATTCAAAATAAATTAATGTGGAAGGGTCATGGAATATTAGGTGACCCCTCTCCTGAGGGGAAACTCTATGTGAGGGAATTTGTAATCAACTAAGGAGTTAGACTCTGTTCTGCAGGTGTCTTTGAACCTGAAGCCTGTAGAAGGCCTTGCTTCTCACGCTTGGACGCTGCTGTCCTATGAAACGTGGGTTTGGGTGTGTTTGTTCTGAGTGGAGCCCGAGAGTCTGCCTTTCAGACAGGCTGCCAGTCCACGGACGACACTTTGAGTAGCAAGGGGCTCTTTCCATCCATCAGAGGGTGTGGAAACAGCATGGGGAAGCAGTCTTGCATCCTCACGCCCACGGTGGGTCGGTGGGTCTGCCGGGCAGGAACAGGAACTCGTGCAGTAACAAGGTAGCAGTTGTGGGAGACATTTTCTACTCCGAAAGGAAGTTTCTTTGCCTGACTTGAAGATTTATTATCTATAGACACTTAGAGGTGCTTTCTGTGGTGGTTTTATTATGAATTATGTTTTGTGTTTAGGTAGTACCAGTGAGCAGTGGAGAAAGATGGGCTTTAATAGTGAGCTGTTCATTTTTCTTTCTTAGGGCACTGTTTGAAGAAGCAAACATGGTAGCATCAAGCATTCCCTCAAATATGGCTCCACGGGAACAATGAGACGTGCTCTTTGTCTTGGAAGCTCATCAGAATGTTTAGAGTTGGGGAGGCGTCCAAGCGCCCATTGCCTGGGCCGGCGCCCCCAAGGGTGCGGAGTGTGGAGGTTGCCCGGGGGAGGGCCGGCTATGGATTCACACTTTCGGGACAGGCGCCCTGTGTGCTCAGCTGCGTCATGAGAGGGAGCCCTGCGGATTTCGTGGGCCTCCGAGCTGGAGACCAGATATTTGCTGTCAATGAAATCAACGTGAAAAAAGCATCTCATGAAGATGTAGTGAAATTAATTGGGAAGTGCTCTGGTGTCCTGCACATGGTGATCGCTGAAGGCATCGGCCGCCTGGAATCCTGTTCCAGTGACGAAGACGGGGGACTCTATGAAGGAAAAGGCTGGCCGAAACCCAAGCTGGATTCTAAAGCACTCGGTATAAACAGAGCAGAGCGAGTCGTGGAGGAAATGCAGTCTGGTGGAATTTTCAATATGATTTTTGAAAACCCGAGCCTTTGTGCGAGCAGTTCAGAGCCCTTGAAATTGAAACAAAGATCGCTTTCGGAGTCGGCCGCAGCTCGATTTGATGTTGGACATGAAAGTATAAATAATCCAAATCCCAGCATGCTTTCTAAGGAGGAAATATCAAAAGTTATTCATGATGATTCGGTTTTCAGCATTGGACTAGAAAGTCATGACGATTTCACATTGGATGCAAGTATTTTAAACGTGGCGATGATTGTGGGCTACTTAGGCTCCATTGAGCTTCCTTCCACGAGTTCCAACCTGGAGTCCGACAGCTTACAAGCCATCCGCGGCTGCATGCGGCGCCTGCGGGCAGAGCAGAAAATCCACTCGCTGGTGACCATGAAGATCATGCACGACTGTGTGCAGCTGAGCACTGACAAGGCTGGGGTCGTGGCCGAGTACCCGGCCGAGAAGCTGGCCTTCAGCGCCGTGTGCCCGGACGACCGGCGATTTTTTGGGTTGGTGACCATGCAGACGAATGATGACGGGAGCCTGGCCCAGGAGGAGGAGGGCGCCCTGCGGACTTCCTGCCACGTGTTCATGGTGGACCCAGACTTGTTTAATCACAAGATCCACCAAGGCATTGCTCGGCGGTTTGGGTTTGAGTGCACGGCTGACCCGGACACCAATGGCTGTCTGGAATTCCCGGCGTCCTCCCTCCCTGTCCTACAGTTCATCTCTGTCCTGTACCGAGACATGGGTGAGCTGATTGAGGGCATGCGGGCCCGCGCCTTTCTGGATGGGGACGCCGATGCCCACCAGAACAACAGCACCAGCAGCAACAGTGACAGCGGCATCGGGAACTTCCACCAGGAGGAGAAGAGCAACCGAGTCCTTGTGGTGGACCTGGGTGGGAGCTCAAGCAGGCACGGCCCCGGAAGCAGCGCGTGGGACGGTGTGGGTGGGAGGGGTACCCAGCCCTGGGGTGCTCCCTGGACTGGGCCCTTCTGTCCGGACTCCGAAGGGAGCCCCCCATTTGAGGCCGCTCATCAGACTGACAGGTTCCGGGACCTAAATAAGCACCTAGGACCGGCCTGTCCTGTGGACGTGCCTTCAGCTTCTTTGAGGAGCTCAGTCCCCCCTTCCAAGAGGGGCACCGTGGGCGCCAGCTGTGGTTTCAACCAGCGCTGGCTCCCGGTTCACGTGCTCCGGGAGTGGCAGTGCGGACATGCCAGCGACCAGGAGTCTTACACAGATTCCACTGACGGCTGGTCCAGCGTCAACTGCGGCACACTGCCCCCTCCTATGAGCAAGATCCCCGCAGACCGCTACAGGGTGGAGGGCAGCTTCGCGCAGCCCCCACTGAGCGCTCCGAAGAGGGAGTGGTCCAGGAAGGCCTTTGGAATGCAAAACATTTTTGGTCCCCATCGAAATGTTCGAAAGACTAAGGAAGATAAAAAGGTAAGCCTGCCAGAAGCCACTCAGCACAGAGGCCCAACCTCCTCACTTAGCAGCCATGGGGAGGCGACTCCCAGTCACCAGGTCGAACAGTCCTGGCTTCCTCTGGCTGGCCCTGTGGCCTCTGTGGCCATCACAGGGTGTCTGCATTGCCTCTGGGCTGCGGACTGTGTCTTGCTGGGACTCCTCGCCCCCTGCCCTGTTGGAGTCCCTGGTTCTGGTTCTGGCTCTGATGGCTGGGTCTGGGCAGGACATCTGGGCAGGAGAGGTGGTGGCGAGAGGGAAGTTGTCATCTTAGAGCTCAGGGTAAGGCCCTTCCTCCCCTTCCTGCTCCTCCCTTGCTCTGTCCCTGTGGCCCCTTGAAGCCCATTTTAGGTCTGACCCCAGAATCTTCATCCCAGTGTCCCACATCCCTCTTGAGACAAGAATATTCTTGAAGTACCGGGAGCCTCCATGGGGGATATCCTGCTGTGGAAAACGCCGGCTGGACTCTGCAGTGGGCCCTGGGAGCCGCATGCTGCCTGCTCACCAAGGGGTACCTCATGGTGTGTAGTGCTGCCTCGAAGACCTGGACCCATCAGCATCCCTTTGGGGGCCCTGCCTTCCTTTAGGAGCTAAGTTTGGAGCAGGAAAGAGAGTAAATGAGTAAAGCTGGGAACCCTCTGGAAGGGACTTTGTCCAGCAGGAGGCAGTGCTGCCATGCGGGACTGTGCGGGGCTGTGCCTGTGCGGTTGGGTGCAGGGAACCCTCTGGAAGGACTTCCTCCAGCAGGAGGTGGTGCTGCTGTGTGGGGCTGTGCGGTGGGTGCTCTGTTTGGAGCCAGGGCCGTTCTGACAGGTGATGGGGGTGGGCACTTAGCTTCCTTTGTTTCAAAGAAACTACTCTGGCCTTTTACAATGTAAAGACACCTTGTTAGTGTTTGTTCACATCCTGAGACTATCCAAAGAACACCCTCTAAGGCTGCTGACTGGGTGGGCAGGGCCAGGGAGTAGGAAAGGCCGTGTTTGACGATTATTTCTACTTGATTCCCCCACCCAGGGCTAGTGTTTTCCATGATGAAATGTGGCACCTGAGAGAGCATTTAAAGGCAAGGAAGAAGCTGTGGCATATGCCTGTGACTCAGTGCTTTGCAGGCTGAGGCAGGAGGTTCGCTTGAGCCCAGGAGTTCAAGGCTGCCGTGAACTATGTTGCAGCCACTACACTCTAGCCTGGGTGACAGAGCGAGACTCTGACTCTAAAATAAAATAAAATTTAAAAAATGGAGGAAGAGATTTCTCGTTTTATCGCCTCAAAATGATCACTGATAATATTTTGATGTATGTAAGCCTATAATTGTGTTTTTTTAAAACACTTGTAATCATATGGATTTTTAGCTTCCTCTTTATTTTTGGGGACAGGGTCTGGCTCTGTTGTCCAGGCTTAAGTGCAGTGGCTCGATCGTAGTTCACTGCAGCCCCTGCTCCCGAGCTCAAGTGATCCTCCCACCTCAGCCTCCTGAGTAGCTGGGACTATAGGCACTGGCTACCATGCCTGGCTAATTTTTATATTTTTTGTAAAGATGGGATTTTGCCATGTTGCCCAGGCTAGTCTTGAATTCCTGAGCTCAAGTGATCCTCCTGCCTCAGCCTCCCAGAGTGCTGGGATTACAGGCATGAGCCACACCACACCTGGCCTCAGACTCCTTTTTAGAGGAGTCATTCTGCAGCTGCGCGTGCTGCTGCTGTCTTTTCCTGTCTCTTGATCTGAGCCCTGGGCTGGATTCTTAAGGAGGTGCCCTCCTTGCTGCCCTGGGCCTCCCCTCACTTCCCCATGGAGCCCGTAGGTGGTGGTGCAGGGCCACTGCCAGGGAGCCGGCCTCAGTGTGAGCTGCCTGTATTGGCCAGGGATGGGGAGGTGAAGAGCCCTGGAAAGTGGTGAAAATGTTCTTTGGCATCAGGAGATTCCTCATCTCTTTGAATACATATTTAAAACTATGTTTTCTCCACTGCTGTAGTGTAGTGAAGGTTGACACTGGTGTTTATGTGGTTCTTTGTGGATTACAGGGCACCTTCACCTGCTTTCTCCTGAAATTCAAAGTGACCTGGACAGTGGGGAGTATGATGCTATTTTAGTTGATTGACAGTGATGCTTATGGTCCTTAGGGGACCTGAGAGACAGATACCGCTGTCATCCCCATCCCAGCAGTGAATGGACTGCTCCTTGGGGCGGGCGACATGGGTGTGTAGGTGGGATTGCGATGCCAGTCTTGGGCTTCTTTGCAGTGAAGATGAGGGTCCTGGCTCTTGCCATCCACACTGGAGCAGAGCAGAAGGGGAGCCGGCATGTCCTCAGGGTTGGAAATAACGGTGCGGTTGTCACTGCTTTGCAGAGTGCATCCTTACCTTGATAGGAATCCTGAGGCCATCAGGCCAGGAGATTGAGGTTTGGCTGTCAGGTGACTTGCCTGCAGTCACAGGGCATGTAAGTGCTGGGACCAAGACAGCCCTGGCACTCCGTGTTGCTTCCCGCAGAGACACTCCTGTGTGTGATTTGGAATGGCCTTCATCATGTGGCGTGATACTGTCTAAAATAAATAGTTAGTAACATGTTGTGTTTTGCGGGTCCCTGCTATAATCTCTTGAAGTTTATCTATTGCTGTTTACTTTGCCAAGTGGGCCTTCCTGCGTAGTGAGGTCAGTCTGATCCCATAGCCTCCCCCGTTAGAGCAGCAGAAGCTTCCAGGGGTCATGATGTGGCCACAAGATGGGTCCGGACATCCCTCTGGGCAGGTCTGCAGAGCTTTGAAGGTGGCCGTGACCATCCACAATAATCAGGGTCCAACCTGGACGGTGGCTTGTGCTGAGAGAAGGGGCCAGCAGGGATGCAGGAAGGGCCTGGAAATTAGAGGAAGAAGAAGAGTTGGCACAGGGAGGGAGAGAGCAGAGGAGGCCCCTGGAGGGTGCAGCGGTGTCAGGTAGCGAGCTTCACGTGACTCCGGATTGCTAGTGGTGACGGGGACTTCAGGGCTTTACTTTGTACAAACTCAGGTGGAATCAGTCAGGATCCAGCCAGGAGATAGGAAACACAGCAGTCTTTGAACAGGAAAAATTCAGTATACAGAATTGTTAACAAGGAAAAGATGGTTAGCTGCTGAAAGACAGAAAAGACAAGGCTTAGGTCATCAGTGTGGAAAGGGGCTGAGTCTGGAAAAGTGGGTGTGGGAGGCTTAGATGCCCAGAGTAGGGGCCTTATCTGACAGGACCGTGAGTCCATCACAGCTGTGAGAGAGTGAAGCAGCTCCCGGGTGAGGATTGGTAGCTGTCCCCAGTCCCCAGGAAAAATGATGTGGGACCCTCACACGCCAGCCCATCCCACATCACCTGGGAAGCAGTGCCCGTGCCCAGCGCTGAACATCGAGCCCCTGGTCAGGATAGCCATGTGGTCTTCAAGGCCCAGTGCCAGGATCAGAAGCCGGGCATGGCAGGGTGGGCTTGGTGCTCAGAGGAAATGCCTTGATTCCTGGCACAGTGCCTTGTTTGGCTATCCAGCGTCTGTATGCACCCTTCTTCAATACCCCCAAGGGCATCTAACCCCCAACTTCTTCTTTTGAACCCACTTTGGCTTGCCTGCACCCCAGTGCGGGGTTTTCTGTGGCTGTGGAGCAGCTCTGGCCTGGACAGACCCGTCAGCTCCTCTCTGCAGTGCGCTGCAGGCGCGTGGTGTCCAGCATGCTCTGAGGTCCAGGCCTGGGGAGGGGCCCCTGCCGATGGTGTCCTTGGCTTAGGCACTCACTCTTAGCCCTAGAAGAATCCTCAGCATTCTGTCTACACAGTTATTACTGGTTCTGTGAACGTTAAACGTTCCCTTTTAAATTACTGGCACCAGCCCTTCTTAATCTGTATGCAAAAAAAGCTGACTATTAGAAGAAATATAATGCTGCATCTAGTCACAAGTTTGTGTCTAAGGCCAACAGTTCTGTGTCCTAACTGCCACTAGATTCTCCATTGCTGTCCTTTCCCAAGGCTTTTGTCACTGCCACCTCCATCCTGCCGTCCGCAGGCTCAGCCCAGGTTTCCGCCCTCAGTGGCCACTTGCTCCTGTGGAGGCCTGGAAACCAGCGAGCCAGACTCTTTGTTGCTCAGCATTTCGACCTCTTCTTGGTGAGATGGAAAGCTTTAACCCCCTGCACACTGACCCAGGTGATGACCTTGTGCCAGCTCATCCTCGTCAGCTTCTCCCTCTGGGGAGGAGCAAGGAATGGGAGCTGAGTTACTTGTAGACTTGCTGAGGGTCTGAAATTCTTGAAGCGGATGATTTGATGTTTGGAAGTGGACTGCTTTCCCTTTTGTGTAGTTTGCTCCTTGTCTCTGCCTAATGTCTGTAGCCAGCACAAACTGGTTCTCATGGAGATAAACACTCAGGCCTGTGACTATAAAAGGGGTTGACGTGAAAGAGAACCCAGGATCTCGAAATGCTTCTGTCATCAAAAATGATGGCCTTGTGTTTCATTTAAGGCAAGTGTGTTTAATTCTGTGTCTTTGCAAACTGACTCAAAGTTATATTAATTAAATTAATTATAGTAATTAAAATACCTGGTTAAGTAGCAGCACCCACGTTCTTAAAATTTCCATACAATGGATTTTGGAAATTTTAAAAATGAAAATATGTTATTTATGATATGTAAAGGATTGATTGGTGTAATTTTGAAATGAATGAATAAATACTTTTACATTCCTCAGTTTAATTTCTGGTATGAGAAACGTCAGTAGCTGAAACCCACAAAGATAAAGGCTCGCTGAGGTGCTCAGTAGTTTGTAGGTCCTCCCGGGAGTCCTGAGACCACAGCACTTGAGGACTGCTGCCCGCATAAGGGTGGATTTGCAGTGCCTTCCTTCCTTCTCAGCTGTTTCTTACTGAGATAAGACCATTAACAGGAGAATGGAGAAATACCTCATGGGTGTACTGGAATACCAAAGAGCTACATCTGAGCGTGATGGTGGTACCTGCATCACCTGAA
Source organism: Rhinopithecus bieti (assembly GCF_001698545.2). Lineage (NCBI taxonomy): Eukaryota > Metazoa > Chordata > Mammalia > Primates > Cercopithecidae > Rhinopithecus > Rhinopithecus bieti. The sequence continues at coordinate 382,049 of NW_016825829.1, read as the reverse complement.
GTACATCTGAAAACAGCGCTCATAAAAAAGGCAAAGTACAGAAGCCTTAAGCCCGTGAGCAGTGCAGTCTGCTGTCCAGGGTGGTGCCTGCCCCTAGGTGGGAGGACAAGCCAGGGGCGAGCGGGAGGGCGAGGAAGTGCGAGGCCAGGGGGGCCTCTCCTGGAGGGGTGCCGCGGCGCCTTGCTCGTGCTGGTGCAGTTTTATGTCTCGCGGTGCAGTGTGTTGGTGGGTGGGTGCTCATCATCTCATTCTCCACCATGTATTCATAATAACATACCCAAGCACTGTAAGAGTCGGAGCCTTAGATGCTGCTGCTGCCTCTGTCCCGCTCCACATGGAGAGCTGCAGTTCAGAGTCCGCTTCCTTTCATGTACTTACTCTGTCTGCACAACCTCTTGGATATTCTTCTCCTTTTCCTTCCCTTTATTGAAAATACATGTGACATACTGCTGTGAGTTACTTTTTTCTAAAACACGTTTCTCATGTACTTAGTTGTATATCAATTTTAAAAACTCTTCTTCATTGTAGTGGCCACATGGTATTCCATCGTATGCCTGTGCCATTTTTTATTGAATCAGTTCCCAGTTGATGGCAACCTTAGACTGTTTCTAGATTTCATTATAAACTGGATTGCAGTAAAAATTCTTAGGGTTCTATCTTTGTATATATGTGAGTTTTCTTTTGGGTAGGTTCCTAGATGTGGAATTGCTATTTTTAAAAGTGTATGTGCATTTTAAAGTTTGCCAAATTGCCCACCAAAGAGGTCTTCCAGTTTATATTTTTGTCAGTAGTGTGTGTGTGTGTGTGTATGCCCCCTTTTTTATTGAAGGAGAATTTGTGTTATTTTGATGTACAGAAAACTCAACAGTGTTCATTTCACCCAGTTTAGTGACAGGTTTTGTGGCCTTTGCCCTTTCCAGCTTGGCAACGTGAGCCACAGATTTTGGTCCCAGAGCGTAGCCTTCCCAGTGATGGCAGATCTTGTCATATCTGTTGTCGTGGGTCTTGATAGCTTCTGCCAGCTTAGAGCTCCCTTGTCTTCCAAGTTAACCTGTGTGAAGGTGACAGTGGAGCAGACTCGTCGGTCCTGCAGGCTTGACGCCCTCGTCAGGACTTCTCCTTGACAGTGCGGTAGGGAACCCACATCTCAGGACACAGGCAGGCAGGAAGACAACCAGCTCAGTGGGAGCCACGTCACGTGCAGTTACCACTAGCTGAGCCTTCTTGTTTTCCACGAATGTTGTGACAGCATCAACTCCTGTTGGAAGGACACATGGTCCGTCTCTTACTGGGGATGTCCCCTGGGCCAGTGCTGTCTTTCAGCCCAGGCCAGCAGTCTCGGCTTCTTCTCTTGCTTGTCTCTGGTTAGTGCTGGGGGCCAGCATATGTGGTTGGCTAGCTGCCTGTGGTCTGAGCCCTGGGTGAACCAGTCAATCACAGGAGGTGCTTTCAGCCACTCAAGGAGGATGGCCCTTTGCCGCTGCAGCCTGATACAGCAGGCCCTTTGACAAAGTGGGCGAGGTCCCTGTAATGGCTGGACATCCTGTCCAGTGCAGAAATTCTTAGGCCTTTCCTCAGACGTCCATCTTCTTGGCCTCCTGCTGCTGCATGGTGGCAGGGGCCAGGGCCACCTCCTTCCGTTTGGCCTTCTTCCCTTTCAGCATCTTAGGTAGCTGGAGAAGAGGCCCTTTTCCTCCTACCCGTGTAGCTCTAGAGTTTTATCAGTCTTTTATTTATTTGCCAATCTGAGAGGAAAGAAATGGTATTAATTTCTTAAATTGAGCAATTTTGTATGTTAATTGACCATAAATATTTCTTTTATTGTCTACTCCTGATTCATGTACCTTGGCCATTTTCTACCTGATTGTAGGCCTTTTCTTATTGATTAGTAAGAGCTCTTTGTATATAAAAGAAATTAGTGCCTTGGTCAAAATATTTTAAACTAGTTATAAAAAATCTGCCAAAGGGGAAAAATTGAAAATGAATGAATTTTTGGTAGCTGCAGTTCAGACAGAGAGTGGGAATTTTCTTGAGAGGAGTTTTCTGAAAGGTGGTTTACACATGCTTGGAGGGTAAAGGATAGGATTCGTTGGTTCAGAAATGCAGCTTAAGTTTCATTTTGATTTATTTGATATGAACCTTGTCATAAAATAAATGAGTAAATTTGATTATTTTTATAATTTTTTATATAGATTAAAAGCTCCGTAATAGGGATGTGCTATGGTCTGAATGTTTGTCCTCTCTGAAACTCATGATGAAACGTCATCCCCAATGTGACAGTATTAAGAAGTGAGGCCTTTAAGAGGTGATTGGGTCATGAGGACTCTGCCCTCATGAATGGCAGAATCCATAATCCATTCATCCTTGATAGGTTGTCACAGGAGTGGATTAGTTATCAAGAGGGTGGGTCTGAATAATGAGCAGTGAGATTGAATCAGTAACAAAACATCTCCTAACAGAGAAAAGCCCAGGGCCAAGTAGATTCACAGCCGAATTCTACCAAACCTACAAAGAACTAGTACTAACCCTCCTGAAACGGTTCCAGAAAATGGAGGGTGAGGGAGTTCTTCCTGACTCATTCTATGAGGCCAGTATCACCCCAGTACCCAAACCAGACAAGGACACAACACCAAAAGTACAGACCAATATTTCTGTTGAACATAGATGTACAAATTTCAACAAAATACTAGCAAACTGACTCCAGCAGCACACCAAAAAGATAATATGCTATGATGTGTTATGTGCCAGGGATGCAAGGATGGTTCAACATATGCAAATCAGTAAATGTGATACATCCCATTTAGGGATGTATAAACAGAATTAGGAACAAAACCATATGACCATCTTAGAAAAAGCAGTTGGTAAAATTCAGCATGATAAAAACCCTCAACAAACAAGGCGTAGAAGCTCAAAATGATAAAGGCCGTCTATGACAAACCCACAGCCAACATCATACTGAAAGGGGATAAGTTTGAAAGCATTCCCTCTGAGAACTGGAACAAGACAAGGATGCCCACTCTCATCACTCCTATTCAACATAGTACTGGAAGTCCTAGCCAGAGCAGTCAGGCAAGAGGAATAAATAAAAGGCATACCAGTTAGAAAAGGGGAAGTCAAGTTATCCTGGTTTGCTGATGACATAATCTTTTTTTTTTGAGACAAAGTCTCGCTCTGTCACCCAGACTGGAGTGCAGTGCTGCTATTCGAGGTCACTGTAACCTCAAACTCCTGGACTCAAGGGATCCTCCTGCCTCAGCCCCCCAAGTAGCTAGGACTACAGGTGCATACTACCATGCCTGACTAATTTTTAAATTTTTTTGTAGAGGTGGAGTGTTACAGTGTAGCCTAGGCTGGTCTCAAACCTCTGGTTCAAGCAATCTGCCTGCCTTGGCTATCCAAAGTGCTGGGAGGTATGAGCCACCGCCCCTGGCTAGATGTGACCTTATATCTAGAAAAACCTAAAGACTTGACTGAAAAACTCTTAGATTGGATAAATAAATTCAGCAGAGTTGCAGGATACAAAATCAATGTACAAAAATCAGTAGTGTTTCTTTACACCAATAATGATCTAGCTGAGAAAGAAATCAAGGAAGCAGTCCCATTTACAATAACTACAAAAATAAAATACCTAGGTATCAACTGAACCAAGGAAGTGAAAGATTTCCACAAGGAAAGCTACAAAATACTGATGAGATAAATTGTAGATGACACAAACCAATGGAAAAACATCCATGTTCATGGACTGGAATAATTAATATCATTAAAGTGACCACACTGTCTGAAGCAATCTACAAATTCAATGTAATCCCTACCAAAATACCAACGTAATTTTTCACAGAAGTAGAAAATGCAGTCCTAAAATTTATATGGAACCAAAAAAGAGCCTGAATAGCCAGAGCAATTCTAAGCAAACAGAACAAAGCTGGAGATATTGCATTACCTGACTTCAAATTATACAAGGCTGTAGTAACCAAAACAGCATGTTACTGGTATAAAGCTAGACAACAAAATAGAGAACCCAGAAATGAAGCCACATATTTACAGCTAAGTGATCTTTGACAAGGTTAACGAGAACAGACAATGGGGAAAAGACATCCTTTTCAATAAATGGTACTGGGAAAATTGGATTGCCCTGTGTAGAAGAATGAAACTGGACTCGTATCTCTCACCATACACAAAATCAACTCAAGCTGGATTAAAGACTTAAACCTGAAACTATAAAAATACTAGAAGAAAACCTAGGGAAACTCTTTTGGAGATTGGTCTCGGCAAATAATTTATTGTTGAATTCTCAGAAGTACAGGCAACAGAAACAAAATTGGACAAGTGGGAGTTAAAGAACTTCTGCACAGCAAAAGAAATAATCAACAGAGTGAACAGATAGCCTGCAGGATGGAAGAAAATATTTCCAAAATATGCACCTGACAAGGTTCTAATATCCAGAATATATGAGCACTTATACAACTCACAGCAACAAAATAACGCCATTAAAAAGTGGGCAAAGGATATGAATAGACATTTTTCAAAAGAAGATATACAAATATTCAACAGGCATATGAGAAAATGCCCAGTATCAGTTATCATCAGAGAAGTGCAAATTAAAACCACAGTGAGATATCATCTTACCTCACTCAGAACGACTGTTAATAAAAAGTCAAACAATAGCAGACGTTGTCAAGGGAACTCTTATACACTGTTGGTGGGAATGTAAATTAGTACAGCCTCTATGGAAAACAGTATGTAGATTTTTCAAAGTCCTAAAAATAGAGCTACCATTTGAACCAGCAATCCTACTACTGGATATCCAGCTACCCATAGGAAAAGAAATCATTATATCAAAAAGATACCTGTACTCTTGTGTTTATTGCAGCACTATCCATAGTAGCAAAGATATGGAATCAACCTAAGTGTCTGTCGGTGGGTGAGTGGATAAAGGAAACGTGGCATCTATACCCAATGGAATACTCTTCAGCGTGGCATCTATACCCAATGGAATACTCTTCAGCGTGGCATCTATACCCAATGGAATACTCTTCAGCGTGGCATCTATACCCAATGGAATACTCTTCAGCGTGGCATCTATACCCAATGGAATACTCTTCAGCGTGGCATCTATACCCAATGGAATACTCTTCAGCGTGGCATCTATACCCAATGGAATACTCTTCAGCGTGGCATCTATACCCAATGGAATACTCTTCAGCGTGGCATCTATACCCAATGGAATACTCTTCAGCGTGGCATCTATACCCAATGGAATACTCTTCAGCCATCAAAAGAATGGAATCTTGTGTTTTGCAGCCACATGGACGGAATTGGAGGCTACTATCCTGAGTGAAACAAGTCAGATACAGAAAGACAAATCCCACACATTCACACTTATAAGTGTGAGGTAAATAATATATACACGTGGATGTAGAGAGTGGAATGGTAGAGAATGGAGACTTGGAAAGGTGAGGGGGTGGGAGGAGTGTGGGTGATGAGAAATTTCTGAATGGGTGCAATGTATGTCATTTGGGTGATGGATACCCTCAAAGCCTAGACTTCAGCCCTGTGCAGTCTGTGCATGTATAATGACAAAATTGTACTTGTACTCCATGCATTTAAACAAATACATTTGAATCATATCTAAGAAAAATAGACAGTGGGTTTGTTAAGAGCCAGTTTAGCTCCCTCAACATGTGATGCCCTGTGCTACCTCAGGACTCTGTACAGAGTCCCCACCAGCAAGCAGGCCCTCACCAGATGCAGTCCCTTGACCTCCAGGATGGTAATGAATACATTTCTTTTTTTAAAAAAATAAATTACCTAGTCTCAGGTATTCAGTTATAGCAACAGAAAATGGACTGTGACAATATATATACACACAGTAGGGACAGAGAGATACAGGTCTAGACATAGTAGTTTTGCAGTTAGGTGGTAATGCAGATGGTAGTGAGATTTCTCTTACTCTAGGGTCTTACGCAAAGTCAGCAGGAGCTGTACTGGGAGTGTTTGTTTATAGTTTTCTCCTGTAAACTTAGAAAACTTTTGACCTGGCTGCCCCGGTTCTTCAAACTACATGTGACTGTGTCCTAAAGAAAGCAAGGTCATGGGGTGTGTGGTCAGCTCTGTGAGCAGAGTGGCCGTCTGAGATCTGTTACCTGGCCTGACTTTTCCTCCCCCTTGTCTACTAACCATGTCCAGTCTGGATGGGAGGTCACGGGGTCACCATTAACCCCAAAGGGAAGTTGTCAGGACAGGAGGCTCAGCTGTTGGATTCCAGGTTGAAGAGCTGAGGGTTCAGATGAAAGGCAGAAAGACCAAGCTGCACACCGCAAACATCAGTGCGTCCTTCCCCACCCTCCCTGTGAGAAACACCTGAGCTGTGGGGCGAGAAGAGGAGAATTGGAGAGCACCAGGGCGTCAGGTGGCTGGGAGGAGCCTTCACATTCCACTTTGAGTTCCATGGTGACCCCGATGGAAGCTGCCCTCATGTTTGGGACCCAGGAGTGCAAGACGTGTGTTTAGAACTTGGAGGGGGACTGCCCCATAGAAGGTGGGAGCAGGATCAGGGCAAGGGATGACTCTGAGTGGCACGAGAAGTTCCTCTGGGCTCCCAGGGGGTCACAGAGCTTGAGAGAGTGTGTTGCACACGACTGTGAATGTGCTCATGGGCCTGTACCCAGGCCAGCCATGGGGCTAGGGGCCTGCTGTGGCGGGTGCAGTGTGGACAGTCTTAGGCTGCTCACCTGCCATTATAAAGTTCCACTGACTGGCCAGCTGGAACACAGACATTGATTCTCTCATAGTCCAGGAAGGTGAAGTCTGAGATGAAGAGGTCAGCAGCATGTCTGAGGTCAGTTGTCAAGGGTTCATTTATTTTGAGGCCCATCTTCTTGGCTGGCCAGTGGCCATCTTCTCCCTGTGTCTTCACATTGTCTTCCCTCTGTGCATCTCTCTGTCTTAATCTCTTTTTCTTATAAGGACACCAGTCGTAATAGACTAAAGTCTACTTTACACCTCATTTTACCTTAATTATCCCTGTAAAGGCCCTGTCTCCAAATACAGTCACATTCCACGGTATTGGGGGTCAGGATCTCAACACAACTGGATTGTGGGAACACATTTCAGCCTATAACAGTATCTCCTTGGGATTGATTGAGGCCATGTCTGTCCCTGAAGGAGCCAGTGCCAAAGTCATGAATAAGAGCTCAACATGTGTCCAGTGACAGACACATAAGTGGCAGCGGGAGAATGAGGTGAGCACAGGACCAAACCAAGTGACACCTGAGAGACTGGGGGCCTCACCCTGTGTTGTTGAAGCAACAGTTACACAAACGTCCCCTCATCCACTGAAACCGCAGGGAGGGGACCAGTGTGGCGCACCCGAGAGGGCTTGAATGTGATGCGACTGAAGCACGAAAGAGCAGAATTGACAGAAAAGTTAATTTGACTGTTTACTTAGAAATGACTGAATTAAATCTGCATCACGTGTAATTTTGGCTTAGAGTTAGAAAATCAGATTGAGTTATATAAAATAAAAGTATATTTTAAAGTGAAATTTCTTACAAACCTGAGTCCATGAAAGCAAAATTTCAGTCTCTTACGTTTAACTGAGGAAGGAGTAAGAGAAGGAATTCTTTTGCCTTTTAAAACAAATTTTCCTTTAAGAAAACACAATGATAAAACTGTTAGATTAAACTTTTGGGAGTCACTGATCTTATTACATATCAAGCTTCCTAATAATTTCTAGGACACATGTAATTGTGAGGCTTTATAGAAGCAGAGAGAAGTTGTCTGCCAATTACACTGCCTGGTTCTTTCCTCCTGTGTGAGGACGTGCTCTGTCCCACATTTCACATGGGAGGTCTCTAAGCAAATGCACCTGCTCACATCACTTACATGGGGGAAGCTGTTGACCATGAAGTATGTCCATTTTGTACTGTGAGAGCTGCATAGTTTATGTGACATTTTTCAGGGATCCATACTCCGTAACACCTAGGATTCCAAGTTTATTTACTATGAGCAATCCTAGACACACCAGGTACATCCTGCTGAAAACATTCCACAGATAAAGATTCTCCTGCTAGCAAATATCCTTGGGTTTGCCAGGAGGTCTTTCATTAGCGAGTTTACAAGGAGATTTGATTAGGTCACCTTTCTTTTCTGGGGTAACCCCAGTGAAAGTGAGATAATGGACTGCAGGCTCCTCCTCCTTGCCGTCTCCTTTCAATCAGGGAGAGAAGATACCTGTACTAGAAAGGCATGAAGAGTTGTGCTCCAGGATCTTTATTGCAGCCTGGTTTGCAACAATAGCACTAGAACAGTGCCTGGCAGTTAGAAGGCACTTAATTTTTTTTGATTGAATGAAATTGTCTGTTGACAATGGAGTAAAAAAAATGTAGTATTTCCATACTATGGGATTCATACACTTATTTAAAAGTAATATGAGTTTCTATGCTGTAACAGCACAAAATAAAATAATAGTGGTTTAGATATAAGAAGTGTAGTTTGAGTAAATCCTCCAGAGCTGGTGTGGAGGCTCCACCTTCATCAGGAACCCAGGGTGCCTTCTGTTGTGTCGTTGCTGCTCTTCACATGTGGCTTTTGCCCTGAACTTTGAGATAGCTCCTTTAGCTTCACTTCCCCATTTCCGTCAGCAGTGAGAAAGAGGGAGGTGGAGGCACAGGCTGGAAGTTACAGACATCTCATTGGACAGACTTAGTCATGTGGCTTTGCCTAGTGCAAAGGAGGCTGGGAAATGTAGTCCTTAGCTGGACAGCCGTGTGTCTAGCTAAGATTTCTATTCCTGTGAAAGAAGGAGAGACTGGTTATTTGCAGGAATGGCAAGCAGCCTCTGTCATGCAAAGCGGATCAATACATTACTGATAGGGAAGCTCCCGAGGGCATATTGAGTGGAAAAAGCAAGTCACAAAAACACATATATTTAATATCCTATTTTTGTGTAAAAAATTCCAACACCCCTCAAAGAAACCTATACATTTTAAAGTGCACATATGTTTATATGTAAATATATGGAAAAAATACAGAGGAAACACTCCAAATGGGTAATAGTAGTTATCTCAGAGGTAGTAAATGAAAACTGGGAAGAATCCAGGGAATTTTTATCTTGTGTTGTTTCAACTTCTTATGATGGAAATATGAACATATTTACTAAAAAAAAAACTTCGTTTGAAGGAAAAGTACAAATTATTTAAAAAATTATTTTAATAAGAACAAAGTCAATGAGAGATGGCCTTGGAAACAAATTGTACTTACATGGTGTAACCAATGACAGGCTCCATGGATTGCAAGCCAGGAGAGTTTCAGTTTCAGCACATAGATTTTACGCTGTTTTTCCAGTACAATGAGAGGAAGTTTCAAAATAGATTGTAAAAAAAAAAAAAAAAAAAAAAAAAAAAAAAATAAAAAAAAAAAAAAAAAAAAAAAAAAAAAAGCCTGGATGGTACTTCTAAAAGGGTCACAGCTAAGGCCCCATGATGCAAGTATCTCTGGGAAGGGTGGTGTTGGCCATCACGCTGTGTAAACAGGGATCCCAGGGGCCAGCATCGCACTGCTCTCCGTCCCCAGCGGAAAGAGGGGAGGCAGACACTGGCCAGCGGCACTCTGAGTCCGCCCGGTCCTGGGAAGGAACGGCGGCTCCAGGGAGAGGAGCCTCACGGGCTGCGGCAGAGCTGGGGGCCTAGGGCTTTGTGCAGCCCACGCCAGGTGACCTTTCCTAGTCCCGGCAGCGTTTGCCCATGGAGTTCGTCCTGACCACGGTCCCCAAAGTGTGCTCTCTGGGGAATGGTGTCGCAGTGAGGACAGCTTCAGGCCTGTGGAGGGGCTGGGAAGCAGTGGGAAGAAGCCCCCGCCATCCTGGAATAGGGCAGGGGCCCCCTGAGAAGCTGGGATCAGTAGGACAGATGGCTCGGGGGCCATGGAGGTAGAGGATCCGTGAGCAAAGGGACAGATACCAGTGTGGCCCCCTCACTGTTGGCTTATGCTCTGTGGGGTTTCTAGGAAAGTAAGACTGTTCAGAGCAAGGTGGCCGCCATGTCCCGGCAGAACCAGAAGTGTCTGAAGAGTTGGAATCGGTGGCGGTGTATCGATTAGTTTTGCTGCTGCTTCAGTTTTATAGAAATGGCTTAATAACACAGTTGTCTGCAACTTGTTTTTAATCACTTCATGTTATTTCAATGGTTTATCCATGATATTATTGGTAGTCGCAGTCTGTTCATTTTAACTCTGTATAATCCATTGCGTGAATCTACTGCTACACATGCAGAACCACTAAAAAATTACTAATAATGCACTAGTGAACGTTCTCGTACCTGTCTCCAGGTATGCTTGCCAGACTTTTAAATTTTTTGCCAATCTGGGAGTTGTAAAGTGGTATCTCATCTGGCTTTGATTTGCATTCCTTTGGTTATAAGGCTCTGCGTTTCCTCTCTGTTGAGGCACCTACTCACACCTTTTCGTCCCTCTTTCCTCTCGGGCTGTCTTTTCCTCATGGACTGCGGGAATGATAGATGCCAGCTGCTAGTCCCTGGCTGATTGTGCGTGTCGCACGTGTCCCTGCCCTGGGCATGACTCCTGTTTTCACTCTCTAGCCAGATGTATAATCTTTTCTCCTATAGTTTACCCTTTGTGTCTTATATATATATTTTTGAGATGGAGTCTCACTTTGTCGCCCAGGCTGGAGTGCAGTGGTGTGATCTCATCTCACTGCAACCTCCACCTCCCCGGGTTCAAGCGATTCTCCTGCCTCAGCCTCCCAAGTAGCTGGGATTACAGACAGACCACCACACCTGGCTAATTTTTATATTTTTAGTAGAGACAGGGTTTCACCATGTTGGCCAGGCTGGTCTCAAACTCCTGACCTCAAGTGATCCACCCGTCTTGGCCTCCCAAAGTGCTGGGATTACAGGCATGAGCCACTGCACCTGGTCTGTGTCTTATTTAATACATTTATTACTACCTGAGGTCAAAAACGATTTTCTCCCTTTTTTCCCTTAAAGTTCCTTGGAGTTAATGTTTATGAAAAGAATCAGGTAAAACAAAAGTTAGTTTTTTTTCTCTGTGGGTAACCAGTGGTTCTAGCACTAATCTCATCCTTCCACGTGGATCAGTAATGCCCCCTCTGTCATGGATCATGTGTTCAAGTATGTGTGGGTCTGTTTCTCAGTTCTCTATTCCTTCCTAGTCAGTATCCCCAACTATACTTTCAAAAATTACTGTAGCTTTATAATAAGTCTTTAGGTCTTACAGGGCAGGTTTTCTTGTCTGTGCTTGGGCCTTGCTCTTTTATGTAGATTCTACAACCAGTTTACAAATTCCCCAAAATGCTATTGACATTTTGTGTTTTAATCTGTAGAAGAGCTTGAAGGAATTCGTATCTTTAGGGTATCAAGCCTTCCTATCCATGCAAATAGTATGTTTCTTCTCTCTCATTTTGGTTTATTTCAGTAAAACTTTGTAATTTCCTTCATAAACATCTTTAATTAGATTTATTCTCTAGCTAGATTATTTCTTGGTACCTTATGATTTTATTTGCTGTTATAAATGGTACCTTTTAAAATTGTAAAGGCTTCAACCTGAGGAAGCTGATTGGAAAAGGAATAAAATAGAATAAATTATACATGTTAGCTCGTGTGATATATCAGAGTGTAATTGACTAGTTGCTTTTTATATCTAGCTACCCTATTAAGTTTAAGAAAGTTCCCTTCATTCCTATTTGTTAATACTTGTTTTCATGCATGGGTGTTAAATTTTAGCTGTTTTCTTTGTTATTTTGCATTCATTGAGATCATGTTTCTGCCTTTTGATGCTAACATGGAAAATTACAATGATTGATTTTCAGATGATAGACCATACTTGCATTCCTGAGATAAACCTAACTTATGATCGTCTTTTTATACACTGATGTATTTGGTTTACTACTATTTTTGTATAATTTTAAAATCTGTGTTTGAGTGAGACTATCTCGTACTTTCCCTTCTCGCTATCTTTGTTGAGTTTTGGTATCAAGATTACTGTAGTCTCACAAAACATAAAAAATTAATGGTAGAACTTTTCTGTCCCTCTTCCTTCTCTTCTCCCTCCCTTTCTTCTCCTTTTCCTTGCATATTGAATCTTTTATTTTTTCCTCCCTCCAGAGGATTTCAATGATTTTTTATTTAAAAAATTTAAAATTAGGGATAAAGCCTGTTTTGTCTATTATTAATCTAGTGAAACCAGCTTTTTCTGAGTCAACACTTCGCCTTTTTATTTAAGCTTCTCCATTTCTGTTTTCGAATTATTACTGTAAGTGGCAGATTGTTCTGACAACTCAAGAAGATCAGGCTGAATTGGCAGATGTGGGTCACTGATGTGTTGGGTGACTGGCACATTGAGTCTTGGCTCTGGGATATTACTGCATTCTTCCTGTAAATCCACTTTTCCTAGGTTCTCCCTCCCTGCTTTCTTGCCTTATTTTTTGTCTTGTTTTGATTTCAAGCCTGTTTGGCTTATTTCCTTAGTCCACACCCACCTCCTTTACTGGTGAAGCAATTATGTGCTTTGTTTCTGTCTTTAAAGTTCTAGTCTTCACCAATTGCTTGGGACATCATAGGCCCTAAGATATTTTGGAATAATTTAAATTAATATCTCTACCTAAATGTCTTTTCATGTATAATATTCATCTTTTTCTTTCTTGAGTAGGACACCCAGTCTTTGTGCACATTTTTCTCCTTCCTTTCACAAAAGGTGCTTTGCTATGACCTGGAAACCTTTCTTTGGTTCCTTACACGTTGCTCCGTAATCATTGCTGTAAGTTTGTCTAGTTTTATGTTTGAAATGGAATTTTGTTGATTCTAAAATAGTTTTGCTTTTGGGCTTAGAATTCTTTCTGCCGCATAGAGTTTTGTTGTAACAGATTTAACCAGGTATGCTGGTTACTTAACTTACCACCCTCAGCCCTAAGCCCACCCTCTATGACACCGATAGGGTCTCAGCACCACCTTTCTGCTCACAGCTGCATCCTTGTCAGGCTCTGTCCCCAGGGGTGCTTCCTGGAGCTGGCAAGGCAGGAGTGTCACCATAGCAACGTTTCACCCCCACAGGGGCAGTTCCTTCCCCTCTCAGTTTGCAGTTTGCCCAGCTCACTGAGCCAACCTCCGGGCCCCTCAGAAACAATGGATGGGCTGGGCGCCATGGCTCACACCTGTAATCCGAGCACTTTGGGAGGCCAGGAATTGCCCTCCCCTGTGATCGTACCCCTGTGCTCCGGCCTGGGAGATAGGGTGAGACTCCCAACTCCAAAAATCCCAAAAAACTGGGCTGGGCATGGTGGCTCATGCCTGTAATCCCAGCGCTTTGGGAGGCCAAGGTGGGCGGATCATTTGAGGTCAGGAGTTCAAGACCAGCCTGGCCAACATAGTGAAACCCTATCTCTACAAAAAATAAAAAAAAAAAAAAAAAAATAGCCGGGCGTGGTGGTGTGTGCCTGTAGTTCCAGCTACTTGGGAGGCTGAGGCAGGAGAATTGCTTGAATCTGGGAGGTGGGAGGTTGCAGTGAGCCCAGATTGCACCACTGGAGTCCAGCCTGGGTGACAGAGTGAAACTCTTGTCTCAACAAACAAACAAAACCTGAGGGCTCGAGCCCAATGCCCCTCCGTGGTCTGGGCCCCAGCTCCACTGGCTCTTTTCCTCTGAGCTGCCGAGTTGGAGTAATTCCCTCTGCTTCCCCGCGTTTCCCCAGCCCTGGGGTGGCAGCTGCTTCCCAAGGTCGCTACTCCATGGCATCTCAGAGTCCCTCTGCCTTTCCATCCCTCAATACCAAGCTACCCCTTCTCTACACGGGACTCTCTGCTAGAACCACGGGTGGTTTCTGTCTACTGAGTGAACCCTGAAGAATATAGCAGGAGATGTGAAGGTGTGAGCTAGAAATCTGACTCCTCGTAAATCTCTATATTGCCTCTTTTTGGAAATACCTTCGGATTATCTGGTCTCTCTTTTAAGCTATATACTCTCTTGCCTACAGTCTATTTGTTCAGTAAGTATTCACTGAGTACTTAGTATGCACCAAGCACTGTGGGAGGGGTGAGGCTGTAGTCGTGACCAGGACACGGTCCTTGCCCCATTGGGGCTTATGGACTAGTGTTCATTTAGACTGAATTGGTTAGGAATTTTTAGTTCTAGCAGTGTGGGTAAAGAAAGAAAAAAATACATAAATTGCATTACATCAAAATGTAAAAACTGGCCGGGCGCGGTGGCTCAAGCCTATAATCCCAGCACTTTGGGAGGCCGAGACGGGCGGATCATGAGGTCAGGGGATCGAGACCATCCTGGCTAACACGGTGAAACCCCGTCTCTACTAAAAAAAAAAAAAAAAAAAAAAACTAGTCAGGCGAGGTGGCGGGCACCTGTAATCCTGGCTACTCGGGAGGCTGAGGCAGGAGAATGGCGTGAACCTGGGAGGCGGAGCTTGCAGTGAGCTGAGATCCGGCCACTGCACTCCAGCCTGGGCGACAGAGCGAGACTCCATCTCAAAAAAAAAAAAAAAAAAAAAAAAGTGAAAACTCTATGCATTAAAAAACACAACCCACAGAATGGGAGAAAACATTTGTAAGCCATGTGTCTGATATGGAGCTAATATGCAGAGTATATGGAGAACTCCTATAACTCAGCAACAAGAACAAATAACCCAGTTAAAAAATGGGCAAAAGTCCAGTGTGAATTCTGTGAAGTAGAAAAGAAAATAAAGAGAAATTAAAATTAAAACAGGCAAAGGTCCAGTGTGAAACTGTGAAGTAGAAAAAAAATGAAGAAAAAGAAAAATTAAAAGATGAGCAAAGGACTTCAATAGACGTTTCTCTAAAGAAGATACACAAATAGTTAATGAGCATGTGAAAAGATGCCCAACATCATCAATTATTAGGCCAGTGCCAACTAAACACACAGTGAGGTAGCACCTCACACTCCTTGGGATGGCTACTATAAAACAACTGCCACCACCATCACAAGAGAGAACATGACCTGTATTGGGTAGGATGTGGAGGAGCCCTGGCACACTGCTGGAAATGCCAAGTGCTGCAGCCACCGTGGGAAACAGTGTGGTGGCTCCTCAAAGAACGAACAGTACAATGACCACATGGCCCACAATCCTGCTTCTACATATATACCCAAAGAATTGAAATCAAGGTCTTGAGGAGATGCTCTTTATACACACGTTCATAGCAGCATTATTTGCAATCGCTGAAAGGCGGAAGCCACCCAGATGTCCATCATCAGGTGATGGATAAACACAGTGTGGTCCATCCATACCGCGGAATATTATTCAGCCTTGAAGAGGAAGGACATTCTGACACAGACTGCAACACGGACGGCCCTTGAGGACATCAGCGAGATTAGCCAGTCACAGAAGGACAAATACTATCCGATTCCACTTATATGGGATTCCTAGAGCAGTCAAAATTATAAAGACAGAAAGCGAGAGAGGGGGTTTGGGGGAGGGGAATGGAGAGTGTGTGTTCAATGGGGGCAGAGCTCCGTTCTGGGAAGATGAAAAGTTCTGGAGGACGGTGGTGATGCTTGCATCACAGCACGAACACACCTAATGCTACTGAGCCAGCTAATGTGGTCAATTTTATGTTATCTGGATTTTAAAATCAAATTGAATAACTATTTTGAAAGTGCGGTAGCACAGCCGGAACTGGGTATCGTCCCAGGTCAGCCACCAGCTATGTGACCTTGAGCGGGTTTGCTTCCCTGACTCCCCAGTTCTCATCCGTGGATTGAGGCATTGGAACCGTTCTTGTGCCAAAATTCTTCTTCGCTCTGAACTGATGGTTGCATGGGTGATTTGTTGTTTTTTCCTTTTTCTTTCTTTTGAGACAGAGTTTTGCTCTATTGCCCAGGCTGGAGCGCAGTGGTGCGATCTCAGCTCACTGCAACCTCTGCCTCCCGGGTTCAAGCAATTCTCCTGCCTCAGCCTCCCGAGTAGCTGGGATGACAGGTGTGCGCCACCATGCCTGGCTAATTTTGTATTTTTAGTAGAGACGGGGTTTCTCCATGTTGGTCAGGCTGGTCTTGAACTCCTGACCTCAGGTGGTCCACCCGCCTTGGCCTCCCAAAGTGCTGGGATTACAGGCGTGAGCCACTGTGCCCAGCAATTCACTGCTGGCACCAAGAGGGGCTGCGAAATTTGGTACCTGAGCAGGGGGTGAGGTTCTACTGTCCCCCTCCCCTCACTTCTAGCGGTTTTATTTTGGAGGGAACCTGACGCTTTTCTGGGCCTGTGATAGTAATGCCGGTTGACCGGCCGTCCCTTGGGACCCTGTAGCCAGGTAGGTTGATTGGCCTGAGGTCCTTGGCTCTCCCTGAAGCCAGCTGGTTCATGCCGGCTTACTGCATCCTGGATGCCTGGGAGCCAGGCTGACCGGGCTCTGTGGGCAGCAGGCAGTGTCTGCTCCACTCATTGTCCTTGAGTGCTAGGTGCGGTGGCCAAAGGCTGCACAGTGCAGATGGTCCTCTGGGGACCACGTGTCTTCTCAGACAGTTGTGAGGAGTCTTCTCAACTTAAAAGCTGGAGTTTGAAACAAGTGGCCTTTTAGGCGATTTTTATTATTGTCTTCCCTGTTTAGTACTCTTTGGGGAAGAGTCGAGATTATGTCCACCGGGGGGGGGGGTGCTAAATCAGTGGTGATTATCTGAATTTATTAATTTACAAAACTTTGTCTATTTGAGAAACACGAATAAACGCTGGTCTCTCCCTGCTGTGGAAGTGTGACATCTGTTACTGGCCCTCGTTCTGAGAGTTGATTTAGTTTTTTGCAAGAATTGTTTTCTGTCTGCTTGTTAGACTTTTCCTTTCTCCTTTACATCTCCAAAGCACACAGCGCATCCACGTGTGGTCAGGCATCACAGGTCCTTTCTTTTGCCTGTGCTGGGAGCAAGTTTCAAGGCTCACTGTGGAAGAGCCGCTCACCCGGCGCGTGGTCAGGGCTGCCAGGTGTGGTGGCTTACACCTGTAATCTCAGCACTTTGGGATGCTGAGGTGAGCGAATTGCTTGAGCCCAGGAGTTTGAGATCAGCCTGGGCAACACAGCAAGACCCACTGTCTACAAAAAACACAAACATTAGCCGGGCGTGATGGCACATGCCTGTGGTCCCAGCTACTCAGGAGGCTGAGGTGGGAGGATCGCTTGAGCCTGGGAGGTCGCGGCTGTTGTGAGCCATGATCATACCTCTCCCTCCAGCCTGGGTGACAGAGTGAGATCCTGTCTCAAAAAAAAAAAAAATTAAACTCTCTTATCACTGTCCACCTAAATAACAGTGAGAGGCTCTCTGAAAGGAATGATGTTTATCTGGGAGCAGGGCATTGGAGTGGGCAGATACTTGCCATGGTCTACAGTGCATAGCTGGGGAGGCCAAAGAAGACAAAGGCTTTTAAAGGAAAAAATGAGGATCACATGATTGTTTTGAGATAATTATCCTTGCGACAAGGATCAGCACCAAGGGTGGTATCAGGCAGAAGGTGGGCGGGTGGTTGCTGGGCAGATGTCCTCACAGTGTGTTCTGAGTGAGGCTGTGATGTCCTGTGTGCACGGCTGTGGTTTGTGCAGTCTTTGTGATGGATTTGTTATTCCCAGGCATACTAATGTGCGAGCTCTCCCTTCATGGCCCTCCCCAGCTCTGTTTGTTAGGGTTTTTAACACAAGTGACTCATTTTGATTCTGACAACCTTAAAGCCATGGGTTCATTCCCCACCCTTCCCGAGAGCAGAAAATACAGAATAGCAAATCTGTAATGAGAACAAAGTCACTCATTGCTTTAGCAGCGGACTGAACGTTTCCCGTTACTGCTGTTGCCGTAACACACGTCCGCATGCCATACTGGTGCCCTGCGCTCCCTGTTGTTGGGCAGTCAGTCCCCCGTGTTGTGGCCTCCGTGTCGTGTGTCTCACGAGCACTGCTGAGCACCTTCTCAGGCCTCCCCTCTGCTGGGGCCGCACACCTGCCAGGAGCCGGGCGCTGTGCTGGGCAGCAAGTTTTCAGACAGCATCAAACGAAGCGAAGGGCTTTGCTGCTGTCGTCCCATGGCAGTCCCCTAGGGGAGATGCCTCATGGTTGACAGCAGTGTCATTGGTGGGAGGGAAAAGACCAAAGGCTTGGAGAGAGGACGCTGGGGAGTCTAACTTAGATGGGGGCTTAAAGGTCTCTTACAAGAGGGGTTGTTTGGGTTGAGGGTCAGGGGAGGGAAGAACATGCACAAAGACCACGAGGTGGGTGCCCAGGGGAGCCCCCGCCAGCAGCACAGGGTGCCACATGGGAGCCTCTGAGGGCACCAAGCCTGGCTAGCATGGGGCGGGCATGGGAACAGGACTACCAGCGGGGAGGCCAGATGTGTACCAGGCTGGGTCGTGGGTCTGCAAGGGGATTGCTGGGTTCCAGGTACATGTTACAGCTTGGGTCAGCTGTGGGTACATTTTTTGAAAAAGAAATTTCTTAGCCAAATTTTTCTCAAGAATCTGTCAGATTCATTAACTTGCTAGTAAGGAATCCAAAAGGTGACCAAAGAAGTGCATGCTTCAGAGAGAATGTGAGCCGGAGGGGTGAGAGGAGGGTGTGAACCCAGAGCATGGACACGGATGCCGGCCTAAGCAGGAGAGAGCGGGGGTGGCAATTTATCAGTCACCACAGAAGAGCCCTCTGTGGCAGGACGCCCAAGGTGCCTGCCATTGGGAGCAGAGACACCAGGAAGCCACATCTGTGTCCGAATGGGACCACAGGTTCCCTCCAAGGAGTGTCTTACAGGCTGAGTTACAGAAGGCAGGAGCCTGCGGGAGCCTGAGCTGAGCCCCGTGGGAGCAGCAGGCAGGCAAGTGCAGGCCAGTGCAGTGCATTCTCCAGCCTCGGAGGTGCAGCGTGCATGGGGGCCTGCTCCTTAGTTTGAGAACAAGCAGTTGTGCCACTAGTGCCTTGGAGTGAGCTGGCAACTGTGGTAACTCAACTTGGTGTGTGCTTGATACCTGTGCTGACCGGTCCATCTGGCGCCTGGCCGCTGTGCTTCTAGGCCTATGCCTGCTGGCTGCCCTCTGCTGGGCATTGCCACTTTCAGGATGACAGCCTTAGAGCCTCCTCCCGGCCTGGCGGGGGCCCAGTGGTGGTGTCCGTCCTGAGCGTCCTCGTGTGTTCCCGGCAGCCACGGCCCCTGGGTGCTGCACCTCTCACCTGCCAAGAGGATAGTGCCGCCCCTCTGCCTGTCCTTAGGGGTGAGGGTGGAGGGGAGGGTGGAGAGATGGTGGTGTGGGCAGGGACAAGGGTGGAGAGATGGGGGTGTGGGCAGAGGGGAGGGTGGAGAGATGGGAGTGTGGACGGAAGGAAGGGTGGAGGATGGAGGTGTGGGGTGGTGTGGGGCTGGGCCATGACAGTGGGTAGGGAAGGAAGGACTTTTCAGTTGAGGAGGAGCGGCCCAGGGCAGGGAGACCCAGGCGAGAATGGGTCTGAGGACATGATGGGCTGTGTGGGGTGTGTCAGCGCGGTGGGCAGGGAAAGAGGGGAGAGCAGCGGGAGGGAGGCTTGCTCCATCTGCTTCCAGGCAGGTGCAGGCATGCTGCAGGTTTCCCCAGGGTCTTACAAGGAATTGCTGCAAGGTTTTCTACAAGACTCTTATGCAGGTGGAGAGCCAAAAGTGGCTGCAGAGCCTCGAAATCTTGACATAAACAGGTTCCCTTCCTTCAAGCGTGAAATTGGTCACTTAGGATTCCAACTCCTCAGGAAAGCAGAGCTCCCAGCTGTGATGCTTTTTGTTTTTAGGAGGTGGTGGTGACTGATTTGCTGGAGCCAGTTTCTCATTTGGGGAAGTGTCTAGCATAATGATAGGCACAACATAGATGTTTGTCGAATTGAATTAATTCTGGTCATTTCCTGGAGGAAGACAGACAGGATGTTTTAATAGCCGGTTATTTCCTGAGCCGGAGTTGGTTGGGTCTTTAGACACCAGCTGAATGCTTAGGGATTCTTTCATTTCCTAAAGTGCTTATAAAATTATGAAAAAGCACGAATTTGCTGAAAACCTGCCTTCACACTAATCATCTTTACTCTTAAAGTACTGTGTCCACTTTCTAAGCACCCTTGCACGTGATTTCATTTGATCTGGGTAACAGCCTTGTGGGGTGGGCTGCTGCCATCCTGTTCTGTGTTTACAGAGGTGGAGGCTTCGTCAGAGGCACACAGTTGGCAGAGCAAATACTTGATGATCCTGTGATGCTTCTTTTTTTTTTTTTTTTTCAATTTTGCATGTTTTTCTTATATAAAATATACCTAACATAAGATTTACCCTGGGATGACTTTTAAATCTCTCTTTTTTAAAAGTCTTTGTTCCACAGTATTCCTTGATTTTCTGCTGTGCCATGTGTTGGACAAGACTAAACATCTCTTTCCAAAAGAATAACCTGATGCCTTTTTTCTTTGTGTTTAGGGCTCAAAATTTGGGCGGGGAATTGGACTCACTCAGCCTTCTCAACGCACGTCTGCTCGGAGATCGTTTGGGAGATCCAAGAGATTCAGTATCACTCGCTCCCTTGATGATCTTGAGGTAATTTAATTTTCATTTTTCTTCTTTTCTCCTTCAAGTTTTAAAAAATGCAAATCCACCTTGCAGATACGTCTGGCTCTTTTTTGAGTCCCTGTGGTCTCCTCCCCTCCCCGTCTGTAGTGGTAACCCCTGTTTTCCGAGGGACAGCATCCCATGCATGTTTGGGGACCTTTCTACCCTGTGATGTGTCTGAGCTGTCACTGGGCTTTCTGGGGTGCTCTTCTGTGTGCCAGACTCCAGTGAACACTTCTAGAAATGAACTGGTTTAATCCCCACAAAAACTCTACCAGGTAGGGCCTGTCATTGCCCCCTTAAAGATGGGGCGTGATCCACAGACATGGGTAAGTGTCATTTTGTGTGGCTCTTCTCTCTGTGCTTCTTTTGTAAAGAACAATGAAAAGATTTTATTTTTTATAGCAGTTTTAGGTTTACAGAAAGTACAGAGAATTCTGTGCCCCCACCCACTTGTTAAAAATGTGCCGTCAGGATCATTATGTCCTGCATTGGTGTGGGTGTTTGTTACAGTTGACAGGCCAGGGTGGACATATGATTATTAGCTCAGGTCCACAGCTCACACGAGGGTTCCCGCCTGTGCTGTCCTCTCTGTGGCTTTGGGCAAATGTCCCATGCCGTGCACCCACCATTGTGTGTCACCGAAAAAGCCACCACCCTGGAGATCCTCTGTGCCCCACCTGTTTACCCTGCACCCTCCCCTTGAACACTGACAACCACTGATCCTTTGACTGTCTCATTTGACGTGTTTTAAAATGTCCTACAGGTGCATCTGTATTCTATGTCTTCTTATTAATGTCTTATTCTAGAACATTGTATCATATTTTCAAGATTTACTCTTGGAGTTTCAGTCCAGTCCTTTTACTTGCTGTATGGCATTCTGCTCTGAGTATACGACGATGATTGATGCCTTCCACTATCAATAGACACTCAGTGGGAGTGGGAGAGAATCTACCCTTACGGCCTTCTTGTACATGTCTCCTTCAGCGCGTGTGGGATGGGCAAGAGTGTTCTTAGCTGGGAAGGATCTGCATGAGCAGTGTGGCCAGGCTCCATCCACACTGACTGCTCCAGCTCCTGCTCTTCCAGGAGAATAGGTGGCTTCAGGGATGGCAGGGGTCCTGAGGATTGGCACGTTGTGGCTGCAAATAGGAATCTGCCCTTGGATGGTCTGTTTAGCCTTGGTCTCTCTGGGGAACTCGAAGGGCAGGTCAGGGCTAGCATGGTGTATCTGGGCGGGCAGCAATCAGAATCAGCTGCAATGGGGTGCCCTTGCTGCTGATGAAGACACAAAAGGTGTGTGTACTACCTAAGGCAGGGCCTAGCTTGAGGCTGAGGACCCCAGGACCATTTTTGGCTCATACTGCCATGCTGAGCTGACCATCTGTGCACGAGTCCTGTTCATTTTCCTCCTTTTCTGTTGGTCATGAGGAACTCACAATGTGGCCCTAGATGTGGGCTGACAGAGCTGTGCTGGTACCCTGGTGAATGATATGTGGGTCTGGGCCACGTGCTCTGCGCAACCTGCCCCTTCCCTGCTGGATTCAAACTTCTATTTCATGGTGGATTGCTGTCGGGCGTGCCCCATGCCAGGGTCAGTGCCACGCTCCTGGTAGACAGCTCCACTGTCTAATCACTGGGTGTCCCCAGTGGATGTTCCCTTTCCACCAGGGCCCTGCTGCTTTCCACATGGCGTGTGGTCCCTGCTGTCTTTGCCCCACACCTTAAACTTCCTGGCTGTAACTCTCTTACTGGGGCCAAGGAGGACGGCCCAGGTGGCAGGGCTGCCTGCACATTTCTGTGTGGGCCCTGCTCGCTGCTGGCCACCTTCCATGACTCCTGGGAGAGGGATCTGAGCAGCCTTCCCAAGTGAGGGGTGGTCTGCCTCTTGAGCCCATCGTCCTGAATAACACGGAGGAAGGCTCTCCGTAAGAAAACGATATTTATTAATATTTGGGAGTAGGCATTGCAATGAGAATATGCATGTGGTAGTAAACTATGAATATTCAGGGAGGTCAAGGAAGGCAGCAGTTTCTAAAGGAAAAATGAGGAGGGTCACAGGATTGTTTTGAGATAATTGCCTTACAAGGGTGGTACCAGTCCAAGGTTGGACAGGCAGTTGCGGGACAGATGTCTTCAGAGGAGTATTTTTGTATGTGAGGCTGAGATGGGCTGTGTGCAAGGTTGTGGTTTTGCAGTCTTTTGTGATGGATTTGTTATCAGGTCTATGAGCATGAGAACCCTCCCTTCGTGGCCTTCTCTGGCTCTATAACACTTTGTTAGGGTTTTTAATACAAGTGACTCCATTTTCATTCTGATAACTTTCGCATTTCCCCCTTTTAATTGAGATCTTCTCCAAAAGCATAGCTGACCTGCAGTCAGGCTTTGATTGCCCCTTGGTGCTGGGATGGAGCTGTCCCAGTTTGGTGTGGTCTGGTTCCACATCAGCAGGAAGTGACTGGTGACCAGGAGTCAGTGTCAGAGTTCAGTTATCCACATTTGAGCAACCAGGGAGGTGTGGAGGGAGTGGCCCTCAGGTGCAGTCTACCTGAGTCCACTGTTAAGTACGGTTTTGTCTGTTCCATGGATGTTGGCATCATCTCAATACGCTGGGCCAACATTATTCTATTAGGAGTTGTACTTCTGCAGAGACTTAAGCAACAGATAAATAATTTAAGAAGGGAAGATGCAGAGTGAAATTAATAATAATATGACAATCCCAGGTTGCATAATATTTTGAGTCATGAACATAGGCTTAAAGACAACCAGTTGAATAAATCAAATGACCATGGAAAATTGGGTGAGACTTTATATAATATATGGCCTGTTTCCTTTTTTGGTGTGTATGTATTTTTTCCTTTTTGTGGAGAATGGGGTTTCTCATGTTGCCCAGGCAGATCTTGAACTCCTGGGCTCAAGCTATCTTCCCACCTCTGCTGAGATTACAGGCATGAGCCTTAATTTTCCCAGAAGAATTTATCCAGGTTTAGCATCTAATATCAGCAATAGCACAGACGTTTCCTTCATTACGCAACGGACAATGTAGACCAACTTTGTCATCTAGTGTCCCATGACTGAGTTGGATTAAAGCGCAGTGAGCACCAGTTGTATTAGAGATGTTGCCAAAGTCACCCACTAGGTGGACTCAAGGATCTCTTAGGGTTCTATCTAGTTCCCAGCAGAAGCTACTGATTGTGAAATTTTGATTAAACCATTATTGTGCTGAGTCAAAAAGGTAGGCATTAAGAGGGGTAAATGTCTCATTATAAAATGGAGTCTTATTCCAGTGCCTTGGGAGAAGCTGCCCACAGCATGAAGCTGTCAGCTTCTAGTCCTGTCTTGTGGTCTAAGTGTCTCTGGTTGTGGCATCAGTGGTTTGGTGAACTCTTGGTGTGTCCCATGCATCAGGAATGAGATTTGTCCCTTAAAATTCATTTAGTTTCAGCTTACAGGGCTTCAGGAATAGAGTAGTTCTCTGCTTTTAATAATTCTACGGAAGAAAGTTGGATGGGAGGAAGCTGGAAGAATTGGGGAGCTTGGAAACAGTGCACAGGGCTCCCATCTGATAACAGGAGTATTGCAGCTTTTCTTCAGAAACATGGCTTCTTCTCTCTACTTTGATCACACAAGAAAAAAATCACTCCAATTTTAACAACCTCCTGAGGCTGGGAAGACAAACCAAAGCAGACTATAGATTTTTCCTACAGTCTTAAGGTTTCTGACCTGACAGGAAGTGACAGTTTTTACTCACCCGCTGTAAGGCTGGAACCCTTGAAGCAGGGTGTTCTATGCACATTCTCAAATTTGAGATTCCAGACAAGGCGCTGGGAACAAAACCAGTGGTTTCTGTTGTATCCTGCTATAAAGAGGGAACAGATTTTTTGTTGTTGCCGTTGTTGTTGTTGTTGTAAATAACCATGTTGCCATAAGAATACTTGTGAACAGTTTCCAGATTTTGGAGGGATTGAGTAGGGAGAAAAAGCAAATGTTTCTAGTTTTCACAGAAGTATACTTTACCAGATTGCTGTAAGTTATAGACAGTTTAAGAAAGAAAACATCCTGGACGGGCGCGGTGGCTCACGCCTGTAATCCCAGCACTTTGGGAGGCCAAGGCAGGCGGATCACGAGGTCCGGAGATCGAGACCATCCTGGCTAACACGGTGAAACCCCGTCTCTACTAAAAATACAAAAAATTAGCCGGGCATGGTGGCGGGCACTTGTAGTCCCAGCTACCTGGGAGGCTGAGGCAGGAGAATGGTGTGAACCCGGGAGGCAGAGCTTGTAGTGAGCTGAGATCACACCACTGCACTCCAGCCTGGGTGACACAGCGAGACTCTATCTCCAACAAAAAAAGAGAAAACATCCTTAGATCTGGAAAACAAACATTTAAGTAAAGAACCAACAATGTTTCAAATAGAAGTCATAAAATCATCTCATCAGTTATTTAATCTCATGTTATTAATTTTTGTTCTGCTTGCTCTTGATAAGTAGTTTCACAAATTCGTCTGTTTCCTGATTAGAGTTCTGAAGAATTTTCATTTAGTCTGTCGATCTTAAAGTTATTAGAAACCTGTATTTAAGAGTACTTCTTAGAGTCTTTTCCATGAAATCTGATTGCAAATACTTTTAGAGAGAAAAATCAAAGCAATAACAATGGATAAGAAAAACAGAATAGCCATGGTTTAAAGTCTGGTATAAGTTCATTATAATTGGCAATTGACAAGGAAATCTGGCTGTTTCTGTAGCATACAACATGATAACCAGAGTTATGGCATATTAGATTTCTAAGAGTTTTATACAATTTTGGAACATTCCTATAAAAACACACCCATAAATGTGACTGAAGGAAGGTCTAGCGTCACGTATCATTTTAGTGTTTTTTATACAATTTACCAGATAAGCCTAACAATTTACTGGCTTTATAAGATTAGAGATACGTCCTTTGAGGCTCTCCAGGGGCTTGACTGGAAAATACTAAAGCTAATTATGGGTCAAAAAGATTTAATTTAGAATTTGTATCTTGGGGAAGCCCATCAAAGATACCAAAAGATTTAAAACACGTGATCAAAACAGGAGCACAGGTCACTATTAGATAATAGTCATTCATTTAACCTGAATAAGAAGGACTTCAAAAGCAACACAGGGAGTTCCATGAATGTAAACAAACAACCCACTCAAAGCTCAGTTTTCCTAAAAAATAAAAAAACTTAGTAAAGACAGCACAGGAAATTATCTTGATAAAACATAAAATCTTTGTTTTGTAGGCCAGTTACCAAAAAGGTAAAGGAAAACCTCCTGGGGTGTGATTGCCTCTCCTCATGGGAAGCCCATTTGGTTTGCCTGGAAGTAGAACCTGATGAAAAGTACTTGAATTTAATGAGACATAGAAAGAGTGTGTCCAAGGTTATGAGCGCGCACCATATTATGGAGGAGTATAAATGTGACAGTTAGTACCTTGAGCAGGGCAGTACATGGCTCTAAGTCACAGCATGGGAAGTTTTCTGCTTCCATGGCACAGTTCATACACATCCAGAAAAGCCGAATGTACAGAATCGAGTTATACAGGTGGAAAACAGTACGTCAGACCATAGTAACAGAGTTAAAACTGGAGAAAAAAGTTACAGGAGCTGACAAAAAAGTTGAAGGAAAGAGTCCTTGCCCAGCCAAGCAAGCAGCTGCAGCTTCTCAAGGGGAGAGAGCGGAAGGCAGTGATATGTGGCCTGCAAGTCACGCGCAGCAAGGCCGAAGTCAAAGCTGAGCTTCTCAGATTCACATCGAGAGGAAGACTCTACCTGGAGAAATGAAATCGCCATTCTAAATGAAGACAGCATTTCTAACCTGAAACGAGGGAAATTAGATGGAGACTGAACTAGAAAAAAGCTGCAGTTCAGAAGCTTGTTTTATAAACATATTTCAGAATTGAAAATCAAAATGTCCTGCAGTTTTACTAATAGCTGATCAATACTTCAAGAAAATCCTGTTGTTCTAACATAAGCAAATATGTTTTTTGCTTTGTATTAGTGTATTTTTAATATTAAAACTTGGGCTTTAGAAAGAATTATAATTTTCTTCTAATTATAACCAACTTAATCATATAAAATTTATTTCATAAATTCACCCTTCACAGACCTTTTATGACCTGTATAGGCCTTCGATGACGTCCTTAAGCCTTTCTGCTTTGTTCTGTACTTCCTCTTTCTTAAAAAAAACAGACATTTTACTTTAGGACAAAAATTTACCACACAGGAGTCTTTCTCATACAAAATTATTCACTTTTGTTTTTAACCTTCCTTACTAAAATACATCTACATACCTATAACTTTCTTCACATCTCTCTCTTTCCTACTTAGTGATTTCTTTCTCTTTTCTTTCTAAACCCATATTTTGAAACATATTTTAAATAATCTCCAAACTAGACAAAATTACTCTTTTTTCTCAATAAAGAATACATTTTTATTCCTCTCTTATACTTTTTCTCTTCAGAAACGTATGTTACTTTTGGTATACTTTGTATACTGATATATATATACACACACACACACACATATTAGAATATACATATTAGAATGTATTATATATGCATATATATACACACACATATTAGAATATACATATTAGAATGTATTATATATACATATATATACACACACACACACACATATTAGAATTTTAACTCTTAGTAACTGTAATTTTTAGTGAAAACCTTGGAAGCAAGAAACTTTTAAACTGCTGGTCGCATATCAGTATTTTATAGATGAGAACCATTTTATAATTTTTGGAAACATGTTTTCCCATAACATAATTACTTTGTGTATTAACAGGCAAAAATATTTAGTCCTTCTCTAAAATTTAATAAGCCAAGAACAAACATACATTTGTGTTCAGCAATTTATGTTTTAGTACTTTATCTTATATGGAAATGACTTAGACATTTTATGAGTATCTATCATTTAATTTAACAAAGCATAACTTTAAGATTTCAGATTACCTGGCAGTTTTTTTATAAGCACTTTCCCATCTACATTTACCTAATTTATTTATTTTTAATAATTATACCTAGGTTACTTATGAAAACTGAGATATTAGAAAAAACTAGTCTTCATTTCAAGTTATTTCCCTTTTCACCATTTGTATAGCCTATGAATATCAGGTTTTACCCAAGAAACGTAAATAGAGGGGTATTTTGCTGGTAATACAGAAGATACAGCAATTTTTATTAAACTAACAATGTTAGTCTTAGTCATTAAAAAGTTATACAAATAAAGATAATTGTGTCTTTAGGCTGGATTCATACTTTTATAACCTTAAGACGTCTAGCAGAGATAAATATAATCCTGTCTGACCAGTAAAACCAGGCAAAAATGTATGCTGACAGTTTTGAAGACATTTCTATTTTTATTTTATCAACAAATTTAAAACCAACTTATTTATCCAAGATTTACTTAAATCAACTGGGTGCAGTGGCACATGCCTATAATCCCAGCATTTTGGGAGGCTGAAGCAAGAGGATTGCTTGAGCCCAGGAGTTGGAGACCAGCCTGGGCAACATGGCAAGATCCCATCTGTACAAAAAATTAAAAAATTAGGCAGGTATAATGGTGCACGCCTGTAGTCCCAGCTAATCACGAGCCTGAGGTGGAAGGATCACTTGAGCCCAGGAGGTTGAAGCCACAGTGATCGATGTTTGTACCACTGCATGCACCCCAGCCTGGGTGACAGAGAAAGAACCTATCTCATAAAAACAAAAAAGATTTATTTAAGTCACATGAACTAAAAAGCATTTGGGTTAATTACTATATATTTTATATGAGTTCTTGTTTAAGCCAATCCGAATAGAATTTCTTAAGGGATTTCTGGCTATGCCAGATTTTACCATGTAGATACAACATATAATATGTGTAAACATACATAAAAGCGTATACACACAAATGAAGATCTTATGGCTTTCATTTTAGAATTTTGGTCATGAAACAGCAAAAGATAGTAATACAAATTCACTGGTTTATAAAAGATAGTTGGATCAAATTATATTTTTGACAAAATGGGACTTTCATCCGTGGCTAAGTTCTGTTTACTCTGATAAGTAATTCATGAAGGCTATGGACCAGAATTTTAGATAAAGCAGTTTTCATAGCAGTTTGACTTTTAAAAACCTTTTAATCCTTTTTTCAGATTCAAATGAATTTAGGGTTGAATATTCAGATGTTTACATTTTAGCTAGGCCTGGCTAAATTGTATTAAAAAAAACCCAGAATTTTCAAGTTGCCTTGAATTTGTAACAAATCTTTTTGTTTGTTTGCCTTTTCTGGCTCTAAAGTGTCAGACAAAATAATTTTTATGTCAGACAGAGATACCTTATAGTATTGCTCAGAGCTTAAGATTTTAACCTGTTTGATCTGACAGCCTAGCTTATATAAACATTTATAAAGTTTTTTTCCAGAATATCAATTTTTCTTTTTTCTTTTTTTTTTTTTTTTTTTGAAAA